>NC_059348.1:18447655-18730155 GCF_019703515.2 Myxocyprinus asiaticus | reverse complement strand
TATCCATCTATCAGTCCGTCCATCCATCTGTCCATCCGTCTAATAATAGGCTATGTCTGAATCCTAAGTAATTACAAAACACTAGGCGAGAAATACTTGGATTACCTAGTTCCTACTGCATCTGCTGAGATCATGTAGTGTGCATCCAATGGACAATTTACTTAGAATCACTTTTATGTCAGAATCAAAACACTGAATTAAAAAAAGGTGGAGAACATTGAGTCGGGCAGCTCTTTTCAGCTGTTAGTCCTGCATATACAAAGAAATGTGTTCCTTGTGCTTAAATTGTTCTTGTTTAACAAAACCAGAGTAAATAATGTTTTGCGATTGTTGTTGTTACTATGTCATAGATTAAGGAATTGGGTCACAGGGCAAGGCCCACATTCCCAAATTAAGAATGTCCTGGCATACCTGCCTAACAAAGACAGTACTTTGTTAATTGCCAAAGTACGAATGGCCAGAAGTACGTTCTTCATCAAACTGCAGTTCATACTGAATTTGGACACAGCATATGTCATTGATTACACAAAGCAAAGGATATGGTGCATATGTAACGGGAGCCAGCTGGTATGTGATAGCCGTGCAGTATGTGTAAACCTCACTTCCCTGGCCTCAACAGGCGCACTAGCGACTAACGCTAGAGGCTGTAGCCTTTGGCCTCCTCTTAGCATACCCGCCTTCCATGCTGATTGATGCCGGTTTGAATCCCGCTCTGAGCGGGTTGAGCAGGACCGATTACACATACACTAATTAAAGTTTCTTATACTCTTATACTCTGGGTCATAGTTAAAATTTCATCCCAGAATTAACTTATGCTGGTTAATCAGCTGCAATAGCCTTGTATTACCTTTGTGATTTGTTTTTCCTCTATAAGCTTTGCACATCTGGGCATTGGTTCATATTTTACATGGACTCCATCAAGACATTTTTAATTCCAATTCTAATGTGTCTTCCTGTGCACTCGTTGTTTAGACTAAAATGGGAGACTATGATTATTGCTGTTGACTTCCTCAGTGTATGAAAGCAAAACAATTGGCCCATGGACCCATGTCAGGGCAGACGCCACATTTAATTTAAGGCAAATTAAATGGAGGCTATGGAGGATAGATTTGCAGTCCATTCAATAGGTTGTGCTGTCCTTATTTTTCAGGTCACCTCTAATTTTCACAGCCAATGAGGTTGTTTTCCATTGGAAAGACATATTTCCAATGTTTTGTCAGCTGAATCATTAACATCAAGGGACACAGTGCAAACCATTGACATACATCATTGCATCCAGTTGAATGAATTGTACGTCTATCCCTCACTTGTTTTTGTCAAATTAAATATGGCATATTCCTGAGGAAGGCCAATAAGTTAACCCCCTAGTTAGTGTTGACTCAAACTCAAGTACCCCAACTCTACCCCTAGTAGCTTGAGATCAAAAACTCTAGGCTGCATTTTAAAGCCATAGTCAATTTGCATTGTAGTTCACTGTCTTCATCAAAGGATAGTTAGCAAAGTTAACACAGGCCATAGGACATCATTTTCTAAAAATAGTAGGAAAATCTCAGATATAAAAAGGCAGTACTTATTCTAGTATAGTAGTTCAATGTTTCCCTGGCTGGTGGCAGCCTGACAGCAAAAGATCAAATTTCCTCTCCATCACAAACTTTCCTCCTGACCAGGCTGGCTTTGCATATTTTAAGTATTCTTTGATAAAATATTATGACTTGGCTGACCTATGTGGGGCAAATGGCAAGGGGTTAAGATTTGGTTGATTACCATTAACCATTCGCATGACTTCTGAGGGTAGATGTTGTAACTACAACATTCTGGGGGCAAATAGCATCTTTCTCCATTGACAGCCATATAAAGGAATCTGTGTTTAAAAAAAAAGAAAAATAATAATAATAAATAAATAAATAAATAATATGTCACTACAAGAATAAGCATGGTCACTTCACCAGAGCCAACAAGCCCTATACTAAGCTTAAACCGAGACCTCTCATATATTAGAGAGCAAAACAGAAAATGACTTAATGAAGTAGAGATTAAAAGATAAACATTTAGTTTACCAGGTATTACAACTTTGAATTTTGTGCTATATGATGAATTTATATGGTAAAACCATAGTTTTATAAATGTAGGCACCACAAAACATACAACATTCTATTTCATGGCTCTTTGGAATACTTAATTCTGATTGGTCCATTGTGCCATACAGTCATCTGATATTTCTGAATAAAGACTGCACATCCAGGGATAAAGTGATATTTTCCTGGTCATCTGGGTATTGCGAGTTGGCTTTCCTATTCTCATGTTCACTCTGCAATAATTTCAATTTAAATGAATATTTCCATTTATTTATTTACTTTAAACAACAATAAAGGCCTTTTAACATTTGTATTAGAAGTGCCTTGGACTTCTTTTTTTTCTTCTAATATTCATGTCCATTTATTTATTTATAAAGCAGCTTTGTATGATTTCGAGCAGTCAGACAGTGATTTTTCCAAAATACACACCAGCAGGCTCATCAGAACTCCGATATGGAGCAGAGGTTAAATTCTGAGTTTCTGGAGACTCAGCGGTCTCTTTCTTCTCACATAATAACGTAATTTCAACACAAATCAATATTTTATGTCCATTTTATTATTTATTTGGTAGGTAGCTGTGTTATAAGCGGGATAATGCACAGTTAGTTAGTCTTTATTGCAAAATAAACCTCTTTAGGGTGATAAACAACCCGTCTAATTTGCTTTGGAGGCTTGACCACCCTTGCAGAGTTATTTTTGTGATAATGACTGGCTGACTGTATATTATCCCTTACACATTCAATGTAATATCAGAGCAAACTATTTGAAATTGTGTTGGGAGTAACAGAATACATCTTAAAGGTAAGTCTCAATATGGAATCATTCACCCAAAAAATAAAATCCTGTCATTTACTCACTGGCAGGCATTGCTCCTGATGAAACACACTGGCAGGCACTGGGGCTGCCGAAGGACACTAGCAGACAATTGGGATGAAGACAGGACTTTGGCTGGCACAGGAGCTGGTGAGAAAAATTAGCAGGAATTGGAGCTGGTGAAGCACACTGTCAGGCACTGGGACTGGCGAGGGACAGTGGCAGGCACTATAGCTGATGATACACACTGTCAGGCATGGTGAGAGTGATGGGCAGGCACTGTGGCTGAACACAGATGTGGAAAGGCACAGGGGCTGGTGAGAGGCACTTGCAGGCACTAGGGCTGTTGAAGGACACTAACAGCCAATGGAGCTGAAGACTGGTAGGCATTGGGGTCTGTAAGAAACACTGGCAGGTATTGTGGCTGAAAACAGCCACTGACAGTAACTGTGGTTAGTGAGAGACACTAGCAGACAATGGGACTGATGACAGACACTGACAGGCACTTGGGCTAGTAAGGGACACTGGTAGACAATGGCCCTGATGACAGACAGTGGCAGGTATTGGTCTTGATGATACACACTTGCAGGCACTATAGCTGATGATACACACTGTTAGACATTGGGTCTGGTGAGAGTGACTGGCAGGCACTGCGGCTGAACACAGATGTGGATATGCACTGGGGCTGGTGAGAAACACTGGCAGGCACTGTGGCTGGTGAGGGACAGTGGCAAGCATTATAGCTGATGATACACTCTGTCAGACACTGGGTCTGGTGAGAGTGACTGGCAGGCACTGCAGCTGAACACAGATGTGGATAGGGTCTTGGGCCAGTGAGAAACACTGGCAGGTACTAGGGCTGGTGAAGGACACTGACAGTCAGTGGAGCTGAAGACCGATCCTGGTAGGCATTGGGGCTGGTGAGAAACACTGGCAGGCACTAGGGCTGGTGAGGGACACTAGAAGTCAATGGAGCTGAAGACAGATCCTGGTAGTTATTAGGACCAGTGAGAAACACTGGTAGGCATGACTACAGATGCTGACAATCAGTGGTGCTAGTGAGAGACATTAGCAGTCAATAGGACTGATGACAGACACTGAAAGGCACTTGGGCTAATGAGGGACACTGGTAGACAATGGCCCTGATGACAGACAGTGGCAGGCATTGGTCTTGATGACACACACTGGCAGGCAATGGGGCTGGTGAGAAGTACTGGCAGGCACTATGGCTGGTGAGGAACACTAGCAGTCAATGGAGCTGAAGACAGATCCTGGTAGGCATGGGGGCTGGTGAGAAACACTGGCAGGAACTAGGGCTGGTGAGGGACACTGGCATTCAATGGAGATGAAGACAGATACTTGTAGGCATTTGGGGACAGTGAGAAATACTGGCAGGCACTGTGGCTGGTGAGGGACAGTGGCAGGTGTTATAGCTGATGATACACATTGTCAGACATTGGGTCTTGTGAGAGTGACTGGCAGGCACTGCAGCTGAAGACAGATGTGGATAGGGTCTGGGGCTGGTGAGAAACACTGGCAGGCACTAGGGCTGGTGAGGAACACTAGCAGTCAGTGGAGCTAAAGACAGATTCTTGTAGGCATTTGGGCTGGTGAGAAACACTGGCACGCACTAGGACTGGTGAGGGACACTAGAATTCAATGGAGCTGAAGAGAGATCCTGGTAGGCATTGGGGCCAGTGAGAAACACTGGCAGGCACTAGAGTTGGTGAGGGGCACTAGCAGTCAATGGAGCTAAAGAAAGATCCTGGCAGGCATTAGGACTTGTGATAGAGAGAGAGAGAGAGAATGTGCGCTCTTATTCAAGTGACCGTGAGAAAAAGGCACATTTTGATAAAAATAAGTAAAAAACAAGTAACTCTGAACAAACACTTTGATGTTCACAATAAATAAATCAGAAAATGTCTGTTTGTATCTTATCTTACCTTAGTTTCAGTGAACTTGTTTACATTCAGCTGTTTTGTTCGCTGATTAAGTTTGTTAGAGGTGGATACTGTTTGATATAGATACAGTTGTAAGATCTGAGGAGCTCGAAAACAGAAGAAGAGTAAGAGAAATTATACAGAGAGGCCCCCGAAATTCCTCAATGTCATAAATGTCATAAATTAAAGACTTTGCCCTGCTGATGCCCAAAGGTCTACAAAAAACAGGCGTAAATGAGCTGAAGAGGCCTGAAAAGAGTCCATAAAAGTGGCTCTGTTGAGTGTCAACTGTTTCCAGAACAAAAGGATGATTTTAACCCTTTCAGCTGAAGGAACAACCTTCCTCCAAAACCCCACTCAGGCTAAACCAGTCTTTGTCCTTCGATATAACCAATTTTCTACACCTAAAAAATAGACTAATAATGGAGCACAAGACATTTTCTGTGGAAGCATGACCATCGCATGTTAAAACTTATCGAAGACAGAGAGATTGAACAGACTCTCACTGGATCTGAACTTTTGTAAACTCTCTTTAGCGGGACCAAAACTAGTCCTTTTCTATCATCTCCAAAGGCACAAAACAAACTTTTCTTGGGTTTTCACAATTTATATACATATATTATGAACTATAACTATCAAAAGACTCCATTGTATTATCATTCTACACTGCACAACGCACAGTCTTTTTTTGATAGTAAAAATTAATATTATACAAATTATTATAGCCTGATGTAACATTTAAAATATGTTATGACTTGTAATCACTGCTATAACTGATGATTATGATTTTTAATCTTGTATTATCCATGTTTAAATAGTCAACTATTATTCAGAGCAGATATATTGTGTTTTTATGTAAAATTGGTGAATTCATTTTATTGTAATAATCTGTTGTATTTAACATATAAATGCATGATTAGAACATGTACATTTTTGAGTGGAAATTTTAAGGAATATTCACACAAAGAACTATAAATCACCTTGAGGGAGGACAGGGAGTTGAGCACTTCCAATTGGCTCAAATCACCTTTGGGGTGAGGCCAACCTCAACTCCACAAAACACCCTGGCAGACGAGTTTCCATGTTATCATCACGCTAGTTCTGAAACTCTCAAGGGAGCCAAGGCTTTCCCTCGTGGGATTCCTTGTATTCCTCGAGTTCCAGACGTCTCTAGAATGTACAAGTCACAAGCCTTCTTCAATCCAGTGTGCATAGACCCTCCAACAAGATCTTACTAAACACAAACTTCCACAAGCCAAGCCAAAGGACATCAAGGACTTCAACGCCAAACAACGTAACACAAGTACAGTTCCTCCAAACTTTCGCTGAAAGTGCTGGTGTTTCTTTAATATAATTTGAGTAACCCGATCTCAAATCACGGCATACTAAATTAAGTATTAAGGGTTCTAATGGCATGGTGTAAGGACTCCATAAAATTCATTTTCCAGTTACAGATCATTTCATTCATTTTGTCAAAACTCATTCATTAATCTGTGTTCATGTTTTGTCTGTGTGTGTTAGTTTGGTTTATGCTGTATTTTAGTAAATAAAGTTTTGTTTGTATTCAAAGAGAAGCTGACTGTGGTATATTTTTGACAAGATAACTTGTCACTTGATTCTTAAGATCTACTCTCCGTGCTCAAACAATATTTGAACATATTTGTGATATTATTTTCAGTGGCCATGAGAATAGTATTACTCTAAAGCAGGGATGGGCAACCTTGAGGGGGCGAGGGCCAACATTTTTTCTCCTTTCTACCAAGGGGCCAGATAACAAATCCGCTCTCAAACAATGTTCACCCCCTTACTGAATTTCCTCATTATTGTGGGTAATCTATGCACAACTAATGCAATGTTCTTTTAAAGATTTTGTTACCTATATTAACATTTTTATTTAACAATATTTATAAAAACTAATTGTAACATGGTTAAGGTTGGGAAAGGAGGAGGTGGGAACCGGCTGAACAGTCAAAATAATATTTAACCCTTTGAGTGTTCAAATTTGGGAACAATTATTCCCATGGTTCCTGTCTCAGTACCTTCGCCGTCCAATCACCGATTTTATTTCTGAAAACTACCAGATACTCATGAAAATATAAGCTAAAAGCGCATATGATTGGTTAAGGGGTTACTGGGCGTGAATAATAAATGTATCGTCATCATCTTCATCCTCCATTTGCCTGGGCAGAGCCAGAGAGGATATACCTGGAGATTACTTCCAGTGTTGGACTTACTGCTTCAAATTGAAAACTGAGCTATTTAACATGTGTTGTCAATATTGTCTATTGAAAGTCAAAACGTTTTAGTTACGAAGCATTTATTTGTAGGAGTAACGCTGGTTATTTCTGGAAAAAATTACATGACCGTTGGCATTCATCGGACAGGCAGCTAGCCTCTATTTTTAAGAACATTTCTGTGAAACTTGCTAAATAAACATTAGCTAGCATTACTCTGTCCATTTTTAGCTAAATATCAATAACTTTTTTTGGCCAATTTTGTCGCTTGTGGAAGATAGTCTAACCTTTTTAGTTACGAAGCATTTATTTGTAGGAGTGGTGCTAGCTAGTTTTTTTCTGGAAAAATGTACATGACCGTCATCGGCGAGCCTCTTCTTTTTAAATAAACGTTTTTTTTGACAGTTTCTGTGAAACTTGCTAAATTAACATTAGCTAGCAATACTATGTACATTTTAAACTTTTTTCTTTGCCAATTTTGTCGCTTGTGAAAAATCTGCCTGAAGTAATGTGAGGCGGAGAGCAGACGCTGTTCAGACCTGCCTGGAAACTATCCTGCTATTTAGATAAGTTATCTAGCTTGTTGATTTTCCCATGTAATAAAAAAATGGTAGATATCTTTCTATAATTTAGCAGATAGCCTTACCCATCCATCACACAGACATGATTTTAGATTGTGTGTAGCTTCTTTGTTCACAAGGAAAGTGTGAGAGGGCTGTCTGCAGTTGGACATTCTGGTTATTCTGCAAGCCTTTGGTGACTATTCAGTGTACGGATTTGTGAAGAACACACTGCTGGCTACCAATTGTGTACTTTTTTTTCTGTTGTAGAGATAGATAGAGACTATGGCTCCCTGCACAGCACCCTCAAGAGGAGGAGGCAGCTGGCTGCTGATGAGCTTAGGTTCATAGCAGAGAAGGACATGGCTCATGAGGGCATGAGCACACAGGAGGAAGATCTGCTGGACCAGGAACTACTGCAGGAAGACCTGGACCATGAGGAGATGGAGAATGAGATGGAACCTGATCCCCAGCCAAGACCATCAACTGGGTATGTATGAATGTGTATGTATTGTTTGTTTCTATTTCTCATTTGACTCATACTCACAGTAACACTAACACTGTTACTCTTATTATTTTGGGTATGGCTAACCATTCTCGCACAGGTCCCAAGTCAGCTAGAAAGCATAAACGCTTCCCTGACACTATTTCTTGTCCCTCATACTCTGATATCGATTCACAGGCACCAAAACCTCTCCCATTTAAGCCTAGCCGTCCATTAGGTAGCGTGCGTCAGGCTGTGCGGTAAACCTCCAATATGATGTTGCGAGAAACTGACTTTTTCATGCTGTTTTTTTACTTAGGCTGTAGTTGCTGAGATATGCAGCTTTACAAACAGGGGTGGGACCTCTCATCCTAAACTGTCTGTCATATTCTAGCTACCAAGGAGCTTAGATGGAGGTGACCCCCGATGAATTTTACACATTTCTTGGGTTGCTCATTTACATGGGGTTTTCAATTCTCCCTAATTCCCATTGTCACTGGGGAACCAAGTCACTTCAGGCTCGTGGCGAGGGGATTTATGTCGCGTGACTGCTACAAGGCTCTTTTAGCAGCTCTACATGTTGTAGACCCTACCACAGAGGATAATCAGGATCGCCTTAGGAAGTTGCGTTATCTTATGGACCACCTCAAACAAAAATGCCAGCAGCTCTTTCAGCCTAACCAAAATCTCACAATAGATGAACGTATGGTCAAGTCTAAAGCTCGGTCAGGATTTAAACAATACATGAAGGGCAAGCCTACTCGGTGGGGTTTTAAATTATGGGTAATTGCAACATCAGACTGGGGGTATACTCTCGACTTTAATGTTTACACAGGTAGTCATGATGGGTGTGTCACTGACTTGGCCACCAAAGTAGCTGAATCGTTATTGCAGCCATTCAAAGACCAGGGCCACAATGTTTGGTTTGACAACTTTACACGTCCCGAGCTCTTATGGTTAAGTTGTTAGAAATGGTAACTAATGCCTGTGGGACATGCAGGTTGAATTGTAAACTGTTTCCTGCAGAATTTAAAGACATCAAATGATGGGAAAGCAAGACAGCTCATGGGGATATGAGGTGGTGTAGGATTGAGGGGAATATACTTGTAATTCAGTGGAAGGACACGCGTGCAGTTACATGCCTCTCCAATTTCCACAATGCGAATGGCTCAACCGAAATTACTAGGTTTGTAAAAAGTGATGGCGACTGGACAAAAGAAGTAGCCCTCCAGCCCACTGTCATCAGAAATTATAACAAAAACATGGGCGGTGTTGATAGGTCAGATCAAATGATAAAATCTTACGACGTCCTACAAAAAACTCAGAAGTGGTGGAAGACTCTTTTTTTCCACTTCATAGACATTGCCGTCATCAATAGTTTCATATTGTCTAAGGAATGGCAACACATTCATGCGGCACCAGGGGATGAGCGTAGACCGGTGAGCTTAACCCAGACAGATTTCAGAGAAAACCTGGCTCGTCAGCTGGGAGGTATCGATTTTCACGCAAGTTTCCCTTTGCATAAACTAAAGCCTGTAGTCCAGCCCATGTCCCTAAATTTGAAGAGTCCTCTAAGAGATGTTGGCTATGCTATCGGAAAAGTAGGTCTGAAAATAAAACTAAAGTAGCTTGTTGCGTGCAGAAATGTAATGGCAAAAGACTTTGCTTGGTTCGCGATAGGAACTGTTTTCAGTCTTGGCACTCAGCTGAGTGTGACCAGTTTCGCGAAAAGAGGCCTAGGTTGAGCTGTGTTTACTGGTGTTGCTCCCCTCTTTTCTCCCTCTCTTCTCCCCACAGGTATTGCAGTTGTTGAGTATTTATGAATTTATATATATTCTGTTCCTGCACTCTTTATTAAAAATGTATTTACTGTAGATAGTTCGAAAGTTGGATTTTGTATGATTTGCTGTGTAATTTGTGTATAATTCTAATGTTCAAATTAAATAAAGTGTGTGTTTTATTGAACACATAAAATGTATATTTCAGTGTTTGTGTCCTTCAATTTCAGATGCAATCTCATTTTATTATTTACAGGTGCTCAAAAGGAGTATTTGAGGGGTGGTCATGTGAAATATATCTTAACACTCTAAATGTTTGTTTTATTCTGTTTTCCCACTAATCACTTGAATGGTCATAACTTTTAAACTATAGATTATATTTCTAATCTGTCTGCTATTGCCTACAAAATTATGTATATTTCATACACTCTTAGTTTCCCTCTAGCTTGTAATTAAAATGGTTGAAAATGCAGTTGTCTGATGAAGTATGGTGGCTGGAGAAGATTTTTGTAACAATTGCTGTGTGAAATCATATTGATAAAATGATTAGCCTTAAATAATCATACATATATTTATTTAATATACATTTGAAAGCCCTAGTTCTTCTCTTCAATATGGTATATACCAGGGGTTTTCAAAGTCAAAGACAGTGGGCCTCCCTTGTGACACAACGTACATGATGGCGTACATGAATTACATAATTTGAAATTCCAATAACGGATCATCTCAGTCAAACTAGACAGATCTTCTGAAACAGAGAGGAGGAGTGTGTGTGTGTGTGTGTGTGTGCGTGGGCAAAGGACTACTGAATAGAAACGCTTCTTGAATGTCCATGTTTTTCATATACTTCACATATGTTAACAGCTGGCAAAATCAGTGGATTTGTTGATCTGGAGTTCAAAAAATGGGCTGTGCCTGATGCTGTCTAACACTTGCTCCTTCACATCCTGTGCCATGTCAGAGATGTGCCGACCCACTGTGCTGTCAGAGAGTGGACTAGAATCAAGCTTAGAAGCCGCTGCCTCTCCTACCATCAAGGACCACATATCTTTGGCTGCCGGCAGAATCAATGTCTCTCCGATGTTATGTTCTTTTTCCGCCTTGGCAATACACAATGCAACGTGATATGCAGCTTCAGTGGCTTTTACATTTAATTTGACAAATTCTCTGACAACATTTTTCTGACCTTGAAAGGCTTGAAGTTTTCTTTGGAAAAACTCGGGAGGTTTTCCGCTACCTCAGCATGCTTGGTGTCAAGGTGTCTGCGGAGTTTAGCAGGTCTCATGCTGTCATTAGCTGCATGAAGGTCGTGGTGAATCAACTGATCCTGTCCATGTAAATTCTAAACTTAAATACTGCTCATCGTATCATTGTCTTTTGGGTTTGACCCCTGAAACTGAAGGATTCGAATTTGGTGGTCTCAGAAACCACTCCATTGTTATTACAATCTAATAAGTCAAGTCTGCTTTATTGGCAGGCTTGACATCAGAGAATCTTCACAAAGATTCTTGATAAATATTATTATTTGCCTATTATTTTCAGAACTGTTTAAATAATGTTTTAAATATAATAGTTAAACTCAATACATTTTATATATATATATATATATACACACACACACACACACACACACACACACACACACACACACACACACACACACATATTCATTATTTAATCAAATGTTTCACCACTCTCCGCTCCTCCCTTGACATGCTCTAGTGCCCCCCTGGGGAGGTGCGCCCCACATTTTGAAAACCCCTGGTATATACAGTTCAGGCGTGTGATGATATATGTATATGAATATAATATGAATTTGGATATGAATACCATATTCTGGCACAGAATGGAATTTTCGGAATTTTGGGCTCAGGCTTTAAAGGGTTAATGAAACAAAAAGACACAATACAAACACACACATGGCAGCTGCATGTGGCTCTCTCTCTCTCCCGAACTGCTGCGTTCCAGTGCATTTATCCCTCTCCTTGGCTGATTAGCCCAATTGGGGGCCGGGCGTGCATTGTCGCTGACAAGCTGAGGTAAAATTTAGCTCATTTTACCTTATAAAAAACAAGTGTAAGATGTTGCATGATAGAATTCTACAGTGATCAGCAGGTCTGCTAAGAACAAGCATTCTCTTCTGGTCAATAGTTGTAATAACATCATAAACTGAATGCAATCTTTACATAATCCCTTTTTCAAAGAAATAAAATCAATCCTCAGTCTTGTCCGATGGGCCGTATTCAACGATACAGAGGGCCACATATGGCCTGCGGGCCGCAAGTTGCCCATCCCTGCTCTAAAGAGTTAACAGATATGTCACATTCTTTCAGTATTCCCGAATAATTCATAATTCCCTTGTTGAGCTAAATTCCTGACATATAAATTGTGAGCAAATACAATGAGCCTGTTGTATTACATATTTAATGGTGGAGAATTTTAAATCAGATTTCTAATATGATCATTTGTCATGTATCTTACATTTATTGGTGGCTGAACATGGCCAAGATTCTTAAACAAATTATTTACATATAAAATCCTACATATTACAGGTGAAGACTATATTGCCAAAAGTATTCGCTCACCTGCCTTTAGACGCATATGAACTTAAGTGACATCCCATTCTTAATCCATAGGGTTTAATATGACGTCGGCCCACCCTTTGCAGCTATAACAGCTTCAACTCTTCTGGGAAGGCTTTCCACAAGGTTTAGGAGTGTGTTTATGGGAATTTTTGACCATTCTTCCAGAAGCGCATTTGTGAGGTCAGACACTGATGTTGGACGAGAAGGCCTGGCTCGCAGTCTTCGCTCTAATTCATCCCAAAGGTGCTCTATCGGATTGAGGTCAGGACTCTGTGCAGGCCAGTCAAGTTCTTCCACACCAAACTCACTCATTCATGTCTTTATGGACCTTGCTTTGTGCACTGGTGTGTAGTCATGTTGGAACAGGAAGCGGCCATCCCCAAACTGTTCCCACAAAGTTGGGAGCATGGAATTGTCCAAAATCTCTTGGTATGCTGAAGCATTCAGTGTTCCTTTCACTGGAACTAAGGGGCCAAGCCCAGCTCCTGAAAAACAACCCCACACCATAATCCCCCCTCCACCAAACTTCACAGTTGGCACAATGAAGTCAGACAAGTACCGTTCTCCTGGCAACCACCAAACCCAGACTCGTCCATCAGATTGCCAGATGGAGAAGCGTGATTCGTCACTCCAGAGAACGCGTCTCCACTGCTCTAGAGTCCAGTGGCGGCGTGCTTTACACCACTGCATCCGACGCTTTGCATTGCACTTGGTGATGTATGGCTTGGATGCAGCTGCTCGGCCATGGAAACCCATTCCATGAAGCTCTCTATGCACTGTTCTTGAGCTAATCTGAAGGCCACATGAACTTTGGAGGTCTGTAGCGATTGACTCTGCAGAAAGTTGGCGACCTCTGCGCACTATGTGCCTCAGCATCCGCTGACCCCGCTCTGTCATTTTACGTCGCCTACCACTTCGTGGCTGAGTTGCTGTCATTCCCAATCGCTTCCACTTTGTTATAATACCACTGACAGTTGACTGTGGAATATTTAGTAGCGAGGAAATTTCACGACTGGACTTGTTGCACAGGTGGCATCCTATCACAGCACCACGCTGGAATTCACTGAGCTCCTGAGAGCGGCCCATTCTTTCACAAATGTTTGTAGAAGCAGTCTGCATGCCTAGGTGCTTCATTTTATACACCTGTGGCCATGGAAGTGATTGGAACACCTGAATTCAATTATTTGGATGGGTGAGCGAATACTTTTGGCAATATAGTGTATATGGGCAGTTTAATTAAAATTGTGAGCATATTGCAAATCACTCAGTCTTTTGTGCTGTATGTTATATTTTTGCTTACACAGTATACACAACTCGCTCGGGCTTTCTAGAAACAGGAAAAATTCCAAACTTTAAATAAATCATTACATGTGCAAGACATTTGTGTTGTAGGGATGTACAGGCAGATTTCAGATATAAAATAGGTGACTGAATGACTAATATTTACTTGCTGAAATTAGATGATTTTCTATGAAATCAACAGGCATACTGGAATGTTTGGGCATAGCAATATGGCAAAGCAGTGGCTTCACTGTTATGAAGTCATCAGCAATCCAGTTCTATATTATATATCAGTGAGTACAACAAATCTCTCTCTCTCTCTCTCTTTCCCCCTCTACCTGTTTTTCACTAACAGACATAAAGTTTTGCATGTTCTATAAAGACCCTTCTTTGTGTCTGATGTGTACATGCCAGTTTTTAGGAAGACCTGTCTCCAAAATTCTATTCTGTTTTTTCAGTCGTCTAAGTCTTCAAAATATAGGCACCTTCACATTCTTTGATCTAGAATAAACATACACAGAACATCCATGGAAATTAACTTTAGGAATTACAAAAATGTATCTTTACTGTAATAAACCCATAATTATCAACATCTTATGCACATTTGTGGCTGTATTCTGCGTATAATCTGTGTATTATGTGGCTATTAATGAACTGTGCTTGTAGTTTTTTTTGTTTTTTTTTTTTTTTGTAAACAACATATTGCCCTGTTTGCTAACAGCACAGGTCTGTGCATTTTTTTATGTGTGCTCTTAGCATATGTACCTGATGTCTGTGAGTATGCGAATAGGCAGCCATAAGACACACTCTTTATCAGCCCATTCCTCTTCCTCCTCACACACAAATACATTTCTAAGCATATTAAAACTATCAAACAAATACCTTTTTCACCCTAACACAATAGTAAGAGTTTAACAACATTCTAACTGGCTTCACAGAATTCAATACATGAAACTCACACTTAATGTTATTTATAAATGCATGTCAAGAGAGAGAATTAAACATCTTGCAATGATGTTGGCATCCTTCTCTGACTGATGCACCTCTGCCTCTCCCAACTACAGTGTTACAGTTTGTTGTAAAAAACAAAAAAACAAAACACTACACACACAAAATGGAAGAGTGAAACACTCAATTATAATAATAAACACTACAAATGGCTCATGGTAAAAATTCAAAAAGAAGATGTCAGTCTCATTCACAGGCATCACCTAGGGGTGAGAAAGGTAAGTGAAAGTGTCTTAAACCTAGGCAAACACAGATGCCAACATTTGAAAAACACAGAACGCAGAACCAGGAGGTGGCAATGAAAGAGGGGGCACTCCCATGGTGGACATTTGATTTTTGAGAGTGGATGGATCAGGTAGGTGCTGTGTGACATTGTTACACAACCCAGTTCCTTCATCATGGTGGGGCCAACAGGAACACTGCACACACAAGTATTAAAAAAGCATCACTTTAGTCAATATAATACAATGCAAAAACTCTCCTTCCATTTCTGATAGACAACTACTACATACTAGACTGTTTGTGTCATACGATATGGCATGTAAATGTAGTATGGTTTTTACAGACTAAACAAATCCAGAAAGTTAAAGTACCAAAGATCTAGAAACCTCAGATTTCAACCCAATGTTTTGTCAGGGGTCTCAGAGATGCCAAGGATCTTTTAATAGCTCAAAAATTTACTTAACATTGACAAATTAGTTTAATAACATGCTTCAAACGTTCTCCATGAAAAATATTACATCAATATATCCTTAAAACATAAATAAATACAATGCATTTTTACCCCATCATTCTCTGATTAGTGTACACACTATGGCAGTCCACTACTACTATTTATTTATTAGGGGCCAAGCACTGAAAGTGTGTAGGCACCTATTGTAATCATTAATGTTCTTTTTATTCTTCTTCTTCTTCTTCTTCCACCACTGAGTCTATGGCAGCCCATAGAAACATATGCGGAAAAGTTGTGACACACAGATAGAGGACAGTCTGAACATTAACTTGAGCAAATTTGGAGTCTCTAAATCAAACCCTCTAGTGCCACCAACTCCCCAAATTTTCACACATGGATATGCTAATAACATTTAGCAACAACTTTTATCGAATGATACCAAATTTTCCTATGTCGGCCATTTTGGGCGTCGCCCATTTTGAATTTTGTTGTAAAATTGTCTTTTTCAAAGGCATTGACATATCTTATGAAACTCGTTATGTGTCACTGGCACAATGCCCTGAAGGTACTTAAAAATTTTGGGACAGCGCCACCTTCTGGTCAAAAGTTATACCAAATTTTCATAAAATGCTAATAACTTTTGATTATTACTTTGTGCTATTGTCATGAGACCAGTCTTCGTAGATTCTGTGGGTTATGCCAAGAACGTGGATACCAGTTATACCATGATCGATCGAACTTCCTGTCCGCCATTTTGAAATCCTTTAAAAACCTACTTTTTTCGAATTCCTCCTAGATCGTTTGTCAGATTTGAACCAAAATCGAATCAGATCACCTTCAGATCATGCTGACAAAAAATTATGGATTTCGTGTTGATAGACTAAACCGTTTTCATTTAACACAACAATGAATTTGATAGCACGTGACAGAATGGTTTTCAGGCTCTATCTTGGCAAAGCTTTGGCATATTGACATGAAACATTATATGTGTCATCATGACCACACCTTGACCACACCATATCAATTTGGTGACAGCACCACCTGTTGCTCAAAAGTAATAAGCTTTTATGTCCCATTGCAATTGATAATATTCATGGTTTTTCAACCATTTTGCCTAAAATCATGACCAGATTGCTTTAATTACTTATTTTTTGCCATTGTTATGCCTAATAATGGTTGATGTGCTTGGCCCCTTAATTGCTGCTTGCAGCTATATTTTGGATTAGTTTTGTATTTTGGATTGTATTTTTCAATGTATTTTTGTTGGGGTCAAATTGTCAAAAAGTGTACACTGTAACATAATGTGCAATTGTTGACTTTAGGATCAATTTATATTTGAAATAACCTTTAAAATTACTTTCGTTGGTGTAACAATATATGTTGATTCTGCCAAGTTAAATCACATTTTGACTTGAATAAAACCCGTTATTTTTGACGTTACCACATGAAGTACATTTTAAGTATGCCTGACAAAACATTTTTACAGTGTCAAGGAAACTACATTTATTAAGTTTGAAATCAAGAGTTTGCAAGACCAATCGACAAAAATTACCAGACGATTCAAGCAAAAATGTTCATAGAAACATATTTTTTGAACTCCTCTGCACTGAAACTTTGCTCTTTGTGTATGAGAACTTTTTCACCCGGTGCCTTAATAAAATGTCTTCTCTTGGGAAATGATAAAAAGATTTCTCTTGAGTCTTTCTTTATTGGACAATTTCCCCAACAAGTGCCAAGTGTAAAATAATATTGTCATAATATATTGAATATTTTCATTTGATGCAGTGAAATTGCAATATGCATTACACAGTACACACCTCACCTCATCAAAGTCACACTCAATGAAAACATACATGATGCTAAAATGACAGTGACTGTCAATAAATAATTTATAGTCAAATCCAAGGGATTTCAAACATTTTAATGCCAAGGACACCCATGATGATCCCCTTGCAAGGGACCCAATGTGAAGGAAATAGTTAATATGATATTACAAAGGCTTTTATGTTGTCATTGTACTATAGCAAATTTTTGTGTTAAAATTGTATATGGAAAATATTTACTTTTTATTAAGTTTTTAAAAATGTTAAACTGAAAGTTTTTTTTAACCCCCTTAGCACCTCTGGTCTATTCTAATAGTCTAATCTAATAAATCATTAACAAATTAGGTTAAAAATAGTCAAACAACTTCCAAAGTAAATAAATAAGTAAATAAAATAGTATTCATAAATTGACTTTTAAATAGCATTTAACAGACTGAAATGCAAACAAATATAAATAAACTGCTACTATTACCAGAATTTATAATTTCATTGCTGGCAGCCTGCTAGCAAAAAAAATTAAAAAAAAATTAAAAAAATCTCTCAACACCAATCTTTCCTCTTTTACTGTAATAAAAATAATAATAAATAAATAAATAAATAAATAAATTAGATAGAGTCTAGTAGTAATAAACTGTAAAATAAGTGTGGTCGGGCACATATTTACTTTTAGAAATGTGTCTGGGTTGTGAATGGCCTCATTATTTGTTATATTAGTGTGATCCCCAATGCTCAATTGAAACCAAAGTAAAAATCACAGTGCCATCTGCAGCTTAGCGTCGGTACAGCAAGCATGTTTTGCCAGTGACAGGATGGCATTGCACTGGACCACCACACAAATTCTATCCTATACAGAACAGACTCGTGAATCAGCGTTATTGAGATAGATATAATACTTAAAATGTGTGTGAGTCAACACGTACATCTGTCTTTTATTATGGAAAGCGATTTAATCATGGATCACTTTCGCGGCTTGTTTAATAAACTCGACAAGAATGAAGACGGATTTATATCAGTTGAAGAACTGCATGATGAAATGCGAAGAATAGGTGTGGTACGCGTTTGTGAAAAGGCGCAAGTAAGATATTTTTTGTGTAATTAATTGCTGATATAAATACAATTGTACAAATGCATCATGTCCAAATATGACCAAAACGAGGATGGGCGTCTAAGGTACCAGGAATTCCTCATTTACATGACGGACAGAGAGAAGAAGTGGAAACTAGATTTCCATGCTCTTGACAGAAATAAATGTGTTAAGTTGTCTGTGACAACTGTCATCCTTTTTCTAAATGAAACAGTCTTAGAACTGGCCACTGCTGAATGTTGTTAAAAGTGTCTTTTCAGTTTCAAAGATTTTATATTAATAGCCTACCATCTCTTCTTCTCTAATTAGGAGCAATTGACCTGGAATATATCATGACTCTGTTTAAGGAATTAGGTGTGGTTGTATCAAATCAATGCAAAGAGAATCCTTCAAATGTAAGACCTTTGTGAGATTACTCCAGATCAGTCCATAGAATGCATATCTTGCATTTCTTGAATCCACATCTTGCAATGACTACTTACGCATGTTCTGCTAGAGTTTCTATAGCCTTTGATCTTTGTGAATTAAGTTATAAAATGATTATGTTTGTTGTTAGGATGGATAGAGACACAGCAGACTGGGAGAAATTCCTTCAGCATGTTATCATTAACCCAGCAGATAACATTGGAGAGCTGGTGTCTTCCTGAAAATATAACCTGGTAAAGATTGCCTTTTAAATAATTATTTCTCTCCAAAACCAGTATGAATACATACTTTAGCTTGATTCAGTGTTTTGCACAGATCGGTTGTTCTATTGCAAGCCAAACTGACTTTTTATCATGTGCAGAATATGAATTGAAAATACATATAATTACATTTTTACTAGTCGACCGATATTGGATTTTGCCGATAATCGGCCGATAGTTTTTAAAATCAATTTATTGAATGTAAAAAAATAGTCTTAGTCTTTCCTTACTGTGACAGGCACAGACACAGAGGGAAACACAACATGCACTCTTACAACCATCTACAATGTATTTTTTGGGATTTTTCCCCTTTTTCTCCCAGTTTGGAATGCTCAATTCCCAGTGTGCTTTTAAGTCCTTGTGGTCTTGTAGTGATTTGCCTCAGTCTGGGTGGTGGAGGATGAATCCCAGTTGCCTCTGTGTCTGAGACCATCAACCCGTGTATCTTATCATGTGGCTTGTTGAGTGTGTTGCCACGGAGACATAGAACGTGTGGAGACTTCATGCCATCCACTGTGGCAGCCATGCTCAACTCACCATATGCCCCACTGAGAACGAACCAAATTATGGCGATCACGAGGAGGTTACCCCATGTGACTACCCTACCTAGCAACTGGGTCAATTTGGTTGGAGTCACTCAGCACACCCTGGGATTTGAACTAGCATACTCCTGGGGTGGTAGCCAGCATCTTTACCACTGAGCTACCCAGGCACCCCCATCTACAATGTATTAAAATAGAATCACTTTAAAGTAAACATTGTCATCTGGGCTAACAAATACTGTATGAGCAGTAATTCATCAATAATTGATCATCATCCATCAATAGCAGAACATCAGCGATTGCTTGCCAATTGTCATATGTGTCTTTTAAAACATTTTGCATTAATAATCATGAATTAGTAAACAGTGATGGTGACATAGTCTTGGCTCAGTTGCAGTGATCTATATGTACATTTTCTCCAAATTAAGCTTTTTGTAGAATATTTATTCACCAGATGAAGGGCTTTGGCCACAGAGGAACATGAAGGAATAAATAATGATAAAAAATAATGGCAACAATCGGCAACTATATGCATACATTTTTGCAGATAACGATAGTTCCAAAAAGAAACTATCGCAACTGATATATCGGTTGACCTCTAGTAGAAATGCTTTCTTGATATCAGCAAAACAAATGTTACTAGTAACAATACAAGTTTTTGATTTCAGTGATTAAGTTTGCACTAGTGTCATTAATTCTTGATATAAAAAAATGGAAATTCAACTAGTAAAAACATGATTCCCGATAGCTGTCATTGCATTTTCACCAGTGGAATTTCACAATGATCTGTCATTCACTCCTGTTTAAAAAACAATTATGGATATTTATTATCAATTTCTTACTGGTTGGAATTCCGATTTCACATACTGTATCAGCAATATAATACTAGTAAAAACCATATTTTTTATGTCAATAATTACATTGTTACTCATGCAAATGTACATTCCTGATATCAACCATTTATTTACAACCAGGAAAAACGCTTATTTTGGATACCTGGTAAATTGGTTTTCACTAGCAGAAAAGTTCAGTTCAGATATCTAAAATGTTATTGTAACTATTTAGAAAGCCTTTTAAGATATATTTAATCACTCTTCAATTTGTTGATAAATTAAATCCCTTTCCAGATAGCTGAAATACCAAATCGAACTAAATTAAATGTTGAAATACATTTACAGATATCAAAAATCTATAATTCATTTCCTGCACAATATTAAAAGTAATTTCGGCTTGCCATAGTTGTTCACATGCACTGTCTGTTATCCTGAAGTTTACTTTATAAAATAATTTGGTGGTGTCCTTATAAGTATTTGATGTAGGTGAGAGTATGGCAGGGGCGGATTATGACTAGCAAGGGCCCCGGGGCCAATTTTCTTTATACACACATACATAAAATAAAAAAAATAAAATAAAATAAAAAAAAAAAAAAAAAATATATATATATATATATATATATATATATATATATATATATATATATATATATACACACAAATAAATAAATAAAATAATAATAAACATACATGATTAAACTAAACTACATTCTCCACATCCCCTCCCCGAGAGTCCCCCCAAAAAACTAAATATTTGCCCCATTTTTTAGCAAATAAGTCCCTAAATCCCAGCCTTCTACTTACCACCTCTTCAAATGCAGCTACCCTCCCCATTTCCACGCACCACTCCGAAAAAGAGGGTGCTCCACTTGACTTCCAACCCTTTAAAATGACTTGCCTGCCAATCATGAGACTGGTCATAACACAATTTTTTATATGATTATCCCCTAAAAGCATAACCGCCCTATCACCCAAAATACAGAGTCTGGGACAAAGCAAAACCTGAGTGTTCAAAACGTCACAAAAATACCTCTGAACCCTCAACCAAAACTCCTGGATCTTAACACACCCCCAAAAGACATGGTAGTGTCTCCAACTTCTGATTGGCATCGCCAGCAAGTGCGTGTGTCTTTAAGACCAAGCCTATATAATCTACAGGGGGTCCAATAAAATCTATGTAAAATCTTAAATTGCGTAAGGCGAACCCTTGCATCTCTAGATACAGACTTGACATTTTTAAGAATCTTAGTCCACACTCCATCCTCCAATACCAAATTCAAATCTTTTTCCCATACTCTCTTGAGAGAAGTCAAGGCTCCATCCCCCAGACTCTGAATTAGTAGGGAGTAATACACTGATGCTTTATGGCCTTTTCCAAAAGCAGCAATCACCTCTCCCAAAGCACCTGCTGCTTTAGGGGGGTGCGTGCCACTCCCAAAAATAGTGCAGAGAACCAAATTTTCAAAAGGTCTCAATACTCCATCCTCATATAGGTCACCAAGTGCATTAGCCCCCTTCACAATCCAATCTGACCAACAAAAAGGGGACTTATTAATACATAGTTTAGGGTTCAGCCATATGCTCGAGGCTGCGTTTAAATAAATATCCGAATTAAACACTCTGGACACTTTTGTCCATATCGAGTGCAAATGCAAAATAACGGGGTGCGACTTAACCTCTCCGGCTAGTTTGATCGAAAGGCTTTGCAGTGGCGAGATAGGGGCAAGAACTTCCTTTTCAATACAAAACCAGGGAGGGGCTCTCACAGGTGGAAGCGACCAATGAGCCAAATGTTCAAGACCGAACGCATAATAATAAAACAAAATCTTGGGTAGGCCTAGCCCACCTTTGTCAATTGGCCTATGTAACTTATTGAAATTTAACTTGGGGCGCTTACCATTCCAAATAAAGGATTTCGCTATGCTATCAAATTGCTTGAAATAAGAGAGGGGGACATCTACAGGGAGAGACTGAAGCAGGTAATTGAATTTTGGAATACAATTCATTTTAATAACATTAACCTTCCCAATCATCAATAAATGTAATGAAGTCCACCTGCCCACATCACTCGAAAACCTTTTTATTAAAGGGTCAAAATTAACTCTAACTAAATCAGACAAATTTGCTGGGAATAAAATACCCAAATACTTAATGCCCTGTTTGGGCCACTGAAAGGCGCCCGGCTGGAAAGCCGTTTCTGGGCAGTACGCTGTCAGCGCCAAAGCTTCGGATTTAGACCAATTGACTTTGTATCCTGAGAACTTGGAAAAGGAATTAATAATTCTGTGGAGGCAAGGCATAGATCTAGTAGGCTCAGAGACAAATAATAAAATATCATCTGCGTAAAGCAGAAGCTTATGCGCCACACCTCCCGCTGTCACCCCTGGAAAATCGTCCTCCTTTCTTATCGCGGCTGCTAATGGTTCCAGGGCAAGACAGAACTATAATGGGGAAAGAGGGCAACCCTGCCGAGTGCCCCTATACAGAGTAAAATAATCTGAAATTAATCCATTTGTTTATACCGCTGCTACAGGGTGTTTATAAAGTAACTAAATCCAACCAATGTACTCCCGAACCCATACATTTCCAAAATCTTAAAAAGATAATCCCATTCTACCATATCAAACGCCTTTTTGGCGTCAAGTGAGATGGCAGCGACCGGAGATTGTTCATTCGCCACTGACCACATGATATTGATGAGATGCCTGATGTTATCAGAAGAGCTGCGGCTTGTGTCATGTTTGGAGGAAGTTTTCCCTTCTTTAATGATTCAGTATAAACTTCTAACAAAAGTGGAGCCAGTTCTGTAGCATAAGATCTAAAAAATTCTGCGGCAAAACCATCTGTCCCCGGAGCCTTGCCAGTAGGTAGGGACTTAATTACCTCGTCAAGCTCCTCCAAGGTTATCTCAGAATCAAGACAGTTTTTTTGCTCAATCGTCAGTTTAGGAAGATCTAATGGTTCCACAAAGTTTCTAATATCTTCATCAGTAGACAAAGGTGTGGAACTATAAAGATCAATATAGAATTCTTTAAAGGCATTATTAATATCAATGGCTGAGGTAAGTATTTCACCACCAGCAGATTTCACAGAGGGAATGATAGAAAGAGACTCTCTCTGCTTTATATATCTAGCCAATAGCTTCCCTGCTTTGTAACCCGACTCAAAGTATGACTGTCTTGTCCTGAATAACCAAAACTCCACTTTCCGTGACAAAATAGTATTATATCTATATTTCAATCGGGTCAATTCTCTGAGGACAACAGCTGACATATGGCGCTTCAGCTCTGCCTTGGCACTTTTAATATTTCCTTCCAGCTCCACAAGTTCTCGTGCTTTGGATTTTTTGATGAATGAGGCATGCTGTATGATCCGACCCCAAAGAACTGCTTTAAGTGCCTCCCAAGCCACGCCCACAGAGGATACTGAGGACCAGTTGGTCTCCATATAAACACTGATTTCAGTCTTTAACATTTGTTGGAAATCAGGATTTTGCAGAAGGGATACATTAAGGCGCCAACTATATGATTTCTTTTTCTCTATATGTGGCATCACCTCTAAACTCACCAGGGCGTGATCTGAGACTAAAATGTTTCCAATTGAGCAATCAACAACAGATGAAATGAGGGATTTGGATATATAAAAAAAAAATCTATTCTAGAATAAATCTTATGGACTGATGAAAAAAATGTATAGTCCCTACCGGATGGGTTCAAAAGTCTCCAAATATCCGAAAGACCAAGATTTTTACACATCCTGTGAAGCGTCAATGTTACTCTAGGGGGTTTACACACTTTTGCTTTACTGTGATCAAGGACTGAATCCATAAAAAGATTAAAGTCTCCTCCCAATATTATATCATGAGGGGGGCCAGCAGCTTGCAACATCCCTTCAAGATCTATAAAAAAGCCCTGATCATCAGCGTTAGGTGCTTAAATATTAGCCAAAATCAGACTTTGCCCCTGAATTTCAACTAAAACAACAATGACTCTCCCTAATTTATCTTTAGTCTGTTTGAGACATTTGAATTGTAGATGTTTATTTACCAATATAATGACTCCTCTGCTCTTACTTGAGCCAGTACTAAAAAAAACATGTCCACCCCATGTCATCCCAAATTTTTCAGCTTCCTGCGGGGAGAGATGTGTTTCTTGAAGAAACACTATATAATATTTCTTACATTTAAGAAAAGAAATAACCTTCCTTCTTTTTATGGGGTGCCCCAACCCATTCACATTCCACATGGAGAGAGACAATCCACTCATATTAACAACTGACATATTGATATAATAAAAAAAATAAATTGTGTGTGAAAAACAAAACTATACAAACCACATTCCCCATTAGTGAAACAATCAAACCCCGAACATCTCCCCGAACAAAACAAACAGAAAAAAGAAAAACATGCGCATTAACCCCGCGCACGAAAGTGCCAACCGGCGTAAATCCCTCTAAACTCAAAAGGTCCATGAACGCCCATGACAACTTTGCCACCGGATTGCTCAATTTTGCCTCACAAATTTGTGAGGTAAAATTACATAACAGAAAATACTTTGTGAAATAAACCCAGTCAATAGGAAGAATGAACACAAAGAATATGGAGATTCATTCACAGAACTGTCTCAAAGGTGTGATCTTCCACAAAACAAATTCCGGCTGATATAAAGCCATTCAGATTCCTCGGACAGACAAATTAATGTTCCGTGAGCCAGCTGTTATGAGTTCAGCGGATGACATAATCATTCCAATGTCCCATAAAAAAAACTCGACAAAACAAACTACAGCCAGCAGGAGGAATAAGCATGAAGAATGAACAGATTAATCCACAGCTGTTCCAAAGGAGTGTTTTTCAATAGAACAAGCTCCAGCCTCTAGGTGGAACCAATACAAAAAGAAACAAAACTGGCATCCCGGTTCCCCGGATGATCGAGTCAATTCACTCGGAGGCTGCATAAAAGTATATACCATGACTTACATAATCCGTCAGCTTTATAAAAGACATCCATTGTGTGAGCATGTAGATATTTTGCGGTCATCTGTAGTGTCCACTCTCAATCTGTCCGGGAACTTCAATGCAAAAGTAATCTTTCATCAATGCAAAATTTTCTTTAAGGAAAAGTGTTATTCACAAAACAATCTCCAGCCGCTCGGCGGAGCCAATGCAAAAAACCTAAAATGTCGCCCAGCTTCCTCAAGAGTAAGTACAGCGAGTCAACTCACACACATGAGAAACATCCAATGGTTTACTCAGACATTGATTCTATAAAGACATTGCCAGATTTGGACATGTAAATACTTTGCGACCGACCTTCGTTTCTATTCTCAATTTGGCCGGAAACATCAGAGCGAACAAGATCTTTTTCTGATGTAAGAGTTTCTTACATTCCTTGAACCGATCGCGTTTGTCTCTTGTCGAACTCGCAAAGTCTGGGAACAAGAAAACATTATGGTTCTTCCAAGAAAGCTTCCCTTTGCTCCTCGCCTGGCGCAACACAAGATCTTTTTCGGATGATCTCAGAAATCTGGCCAGAATCGGTCGGGGCCTATCTCCCTCAGCAGATCTGTGAGCTGGGACTCGCTCGATTTCCAGCTTGTGGCCTGTTATGTCGAGCAGACTCGGGAAAAACTCGTCTAGGAATTTCACCATATCTCTGCCCTCCTCATGCTCAGGAATTCCAACAATTCGAATGTTATTCCTGCGGCTTCTATTCTCAAGATCTTCAAGCCTTTCAAATAGATGTTCCAAATCAACTTTGGTCGCGGGCGGATTAGCGGTTAATTCCCTCTCCGAAGATTCCAGAAAATCGATTCGTTTTTCAACATCAGTCACTCTTGTACCTAAATTTTATTTCCATCGCTGTAATCGATCGACGTATTACAGCGAGATCCTCCAAGTCAGCAAGAACCTTTGTCAACATCACCAACATGTTGGACAACTGACGCTGGATCTTCTCTCCCGCCGCGCCATCCAAATTGAGTCCCCGGTCTGTAGGCCTGTCGGGGCTTTCATCCTGAACACCTAAGTGTCTTTTAATATCTCCAGAGCCCGAGGATTTTGACTTCTTTCCCATGTTTTGCAACAAAGGACAAATGTGTAACTGGGTGTATCAAATTTCACCAGATTATAACATGAGAATAATCGAAAATTCAGCAAAGTGCACAGAGCTCGTCGCTTACACGTCTGCTCCTTGCATGGCATCACCGGCTTCTCGCTGTAAACATTCTTAAAGGAACACCACAATCAACCCTTCAGTGCTTTGTCTTTGCCCAAGTGAGCACACAAACTTGCACACACTTACACATATATATGCATAGATGTCCAAACATCCTTTGTTTCTTTCTTTATACAGATGAGGATGTACACTCTTGGCGAGAGGGACAGTCTGTCTGTGCATCAAAGGTTTGGACTGGGCTGTGTGTCAGGGGCTGTAGCACATGCTGTGTTCTACCCCTTAGAGGTATCAGAGAGATGCAACAGGTTGGAGTTCCTTACTGTTAGGTGTTTGCTTTCAAATGTGTGTGATTTTTGCACCTCTGTTATCATTTTTATCAATAAGGTGAACTTTTACAAAAGATTCCTTGCGAAAGGACAAAACAACCACCAAAAACAGCCATGCAATAACCATATCAAATAATGATTGAACCAAAAAAAAAAAAAAGTGATAAATAATCAAATGAAGTCTCCAAAGTATTCTGCTTTTCTCTAAGGCCATGTCCACACTAATACTTTGTCGTTTGAAAACACATTAATTTCACTACGTTTACACCTCTCATCCAAACTAGAATGCCGTTTTCCTCCACCAAAAACAGAATTTTGGAAACGCTCTCCATTACGCATACTTTGGAAAATGATGATGTCGGGAAACTGAAAATGGAGGTTTTAAACGAATTAGTGTGGACATGGCATAAGAAGTACTGTATATTTATGTCCTGTTTATGCTCATGTTATGTCTTGCATTGCTTTTGTATAATTCAGTTTCTATTAAAACAATAGTCCATCTGAAAATTAAAATTCTTTCATCGTATATCAGTTATATATTTTGAAGAATGTTGAACTGACTGCCCTTTTCCATACATTGAAAGCATATTGTGACCGGAGGTTGTCAAGTTTCAAAAGGAATAAAATACACCATAAAAAGAGGCCATGTCTGACTTATGCACTATTCCAGTATTCATGCGTCACGACTGGTTACATGACAGACACGTACCAATCGTTTTTGACAATATTGTTGCCAAACTTGCCACAACACATTTTCATGTGTCAAGTTTGCATGTGTGAATGAAATATGAGAGCTACAGTGGAGGGCGACTTTAGTGAGTAATGACTTAAATTTTGCTCTGTTCTAGGGCTGCACAATTAATCGAAGTAAAATCGAAATCAAAATATGACCTTGTGCAGTTATTAATCCGCAAAGTGCTGCGATTTATTTAATGAATAAATAATCTGCTTGCACTGCTTGCTTTAAAGTTTATGCACGCTTCTCTGTCCTGTCTGTACCGTATTAATGCATTATTACAGTGTTTTCAGAGTGGTTATGTGCTCCAAAACTTTTGCTAATACTTTTTTTTAGTATCCCCTTTTCTCCCCAGTTTGGAATGCCCAATTCCCACTACTTAGTAGGTCCTCGTAGTGGCGCGGTTACTCACTTCAATCTGGGGGGCGGAGGACAAGTCTCAGTTTCCTCTGCTTCTGAGACCATCAATCCGCTCATCTTATCACGTGGCTCGCTGTGCATGACACCGCAGAGACTCACAGCACGTGGAGGCTCATGCTATTCTCCGCGATCCACGCACAATTTACCACGCGCCCCATTGAGAGCGAGAACCACTAATTGCGACCACGAGGAGGTTCCCCCTTGTGACTCTACCCTCCCTAACAACCATGCCAATTTGGTAGCTTAGGAAACCTGGCTGGAGTCACTCAGCACACCCTGTATTCGAACTCACGACTCCAAGGTTGGTAGTCAGCGTCAATACTCGCTGAGTTACCCAGGCCACCCTTTTTGCTAATTCTTGAGAGAGGGGACAAAACATGTTTTAAATCGTATTTTTTTTTTTTTTATATATATATATATATACTACATTAATTTGAAATGGATATATTTGTAGACAAAGGTCTCAGCTAACGAACAAGGGAACAGGTTTTTATAAAAGGGCTTTTCTCTGAAAATTGACATTCATTCACTTCAAAACTTACATCATATGTAATTTGTGTCAACTATGCCAGACACTAAAAAGCATGCTATTTTTATTTGATCTATCCAACAAGAGTGTAAAGTCTTTAATTGTCTAATAATGGTGTTCAATAAAGGAGTTAATTGAAAAATACATTCTATAAAACATTTTTTTCTGTTTTCACACTATTCGGAAAATTCTGACGGAGTTGACAAAATGTAATATATTTCCATCTTAACCATTTGTTGTACACTGGAGCCATTTCATTTTTTTCCCCTCAGTTAACGCTGCCTCTATAACCTAAACTAAAATACAGAAAATTATCCCACAGTTCTTAACAGAAATTATCACAATGGGATGACGGTGTTGACATGTTGAAGCTGTGACCGCAGAGACTTAAACATTGTTTGTTTAAAATATAAAAAAATATCAAACTTACCAGACCATGTGTCCTACTGTTGCATCAACCATCAGCAGGAAGTGGGAAAGGGGTACACAGAGTTATAGCTGACCATGATATTGTCTGAATGCAGATTGGAAATGAATCGGAACTGGAATCATTAAATATTTATAATAAAGTATATAATATTCAAGGTGACTGTGTTCCATAATATAATGATGATGAATAGTGGGCGGAGATCATTTCACAAAATGGACAAATACAGGTACACATTGGACCGTTACAAAGTGAATATGAAGAAGACATATTCCCCTTTGTTTCACTGTTTTAGTTGTTTGTTTGTGGCTAAAGTGGAAAAAGGTCAGAGTTTGGTCCTTTTTTAGAGAACTCAAGTGTGAACCCTCAAAGAGGGGCCTAAGTCTAAGAACATGGGCAAAACATTACCAAATTTTGGTAAGAAATCACTTTGTAGTTTTTTTGTTTATAATATATAAAAATACATACATTTAAATACATTAAACACAATCACAATATTTTTCAAAATAATCACAATATGAATTTTCTTGTCCAAATCAAGCCGTACTCTGTTCCTAATAGAAAGATATAATAGGGCTTCAAAAGACTTGTAATATAGTGCACAAGTTGTAAGGGCTACCTTTATGGTACTTTCATGGTGCTTTTTTTTTTTTACAGCCTCATGTCACTTTTTATGTGTTGCACAGAAGAAAGAAAGTCATACAGGTTTAGAATGACATGACTGTGAGTAAATGATGCCTGAAAATGTTCAATTTTTGTGTGAACTGTAAGCTGATTGACTGACTTCTAATTCTTTTATTGTCAGGTCCTGAAAGTAAGACTCAATCTCCAGGCAAGTTGATTTACCATAATGAGTCTGTGGAAGCATACTCTGTATGATACCATATGCTGGTGTGGAATGTTCTGTGCATCAGGTAAGTCAGAGCTATGAAGAAAGTATACAAGCAGACAACGAAACAGCTGTTTCAGGCCATGTGGCTGCTCAAAAGGCAAGCTGAAACTCTTATTTTCTTCTTGTCCTAATTTTAATCAAGATACAGTTACCTATCACTGGCTAATGGTGGTATCTTCTAGAGATTAACGTATTATACCTTTCTTCTCTGGCAGTCGATTATGAACTGGGCTAGACAGGACCCAGCCCACATCAGTGACCCCAAACTCTTCCTCTTCAGTTTTGCAGCATTTGCAGCAGGACAGGCCACCAGTTACTCTCTCGCTGTCATCAGAACACAGCAGCTAGCTCAAGGTAAATGTTACCCTAAAATGATCATAATTACATGCATTTTACTCTACTAATTATTTTAGTAATGGTTAACTCTACTTTACAATCTGGCTAATTTGAATCATTTCAATACATGTCTTGTGATTGTTGTGCACTGTGATGTTCTGTTGTGTTTTTCACAATTTCAGCTTTCTGTTCAGCCTCACAGAAACATGCAAATGCTCTTCAAGGTCTAATTGGAATCTATGAGAAGTACGGAGTCAGAGGTTTTTTATAATGGAATGGGTGCTAGCTTCATAAGGGCAGTTCCTTGCGCTTTGCTGAATTATAGCCTGACTTCAAAATTTGAGACATTGCTTTCTTCATTGTCATAATATAGAACAAGGGTTCAGGAAAAATGCTATTTAACTCTGTCTGTATTTGTTGTTCTTTTGTTTGTTTGTTTGTTTGTTTGTTTGTTTTAAGTATGGAAGGCCACATACAGTACTTTTGATGCCCCAAAACCACCTGTAGAGACTGAGTACAAGTTCTGAGAGTCCTGAGCAGTGTTACTGTGTGTGACACATTACAGTGATGAGATTAGGCCTACTTTTTCCTGAAGTAATTTAGAAGACTATGTTAACAACTTCTGTATCTGTAACAAATCTGTATCTTCTTGGTAATACAGAATGTACTTAAAAATACTAATGACAAAGATGGTAACGTAGAAGACTCTAAAGCAATGACAGCAAAATAACGCAATTAGCTAAAAAAAAACAACAACAAAAAAAACATTAGTAGCATGATATACACCCCAATGTACATACAGTAATTGAAGGAATAGTTCACCCAAAAATGAAAATTCTCTCACCCTCATGCCATTCCCAATGTGTATGACTTTCTTTCTTCTGCTGAACACAAATGAAGATTTTTAGAAGATTATTTAAGCTCTGTAGGTCCACACAATGCAAGTGAATGGTGGCCAAAACTTTGAAGCTCCAAAAAGCACAGAAAGACATCATAAAAGTAATCCATACAACTCCAGTGGTTAAATCAGTGTCTTCTGAAGCGATCTAATCATTTTTGGGTGAGAACAGACCAAAATGTATCTCCTTTTCCACTGTAAATCTTGCCATTTATGAAATCATCAGTCTATTTGGTGATCATGATTTTAAGCTCGATTACACTTCCTAGTGCTTGGCATACACAGAGTGCGCCCACTGTACATAGGGGCCATGGGTTACTCCTGGCAGGCAGCAGATACCCTAACCACAACCCCACCCTAATCCTAACCATATGGAGCCTGTAAGTCAGAGTAGCCTGCCAGGAACAACAGATGGCACCTTTCTCCTATCGCAGCAGAGTACTAGATGGTGCTAGGTAGTGTAATCAAGTTTGAAATCATGATCACTAAATAGACTGCTGATGTAATAATTTAGAGTGATAAAGGAGTTATATGTTCTTTTCTGTTCTTACACAAAACCAATTGCATTGCTTCAGAAGGCATTGATTTAACCACTGGAGTCGTTTGGATTACTTTTATGCTGCCTTCATATCCTTTTGGGAACTTCAAAAGTCTGGTCACCATTCACTTGCATTGTAAGGACCTACAGAGCAGAGACATTCTTCTAAAAATCTTTGTTTGTGTTCAGCAGAAGAAAGAAAGTCACACACATCTGGGATGGCTTGAGTAAATGATGAGAGAATTTTCGTTTTTGGGTGAACTATCCCTTCAAAAATTATAACCACTATTCAAATTAAATAATTTGATTGAAACATTTTACTTTAATGCAATATTTTACAGAAAGCTACATTTATTGTCTTGTGACTGAATATACTTTTTCTTAGTAAATAAGAAGGTGGCTCACATTTATCCAGTTTACTGTTTTTTGTTGCACCATATTTACTTTGCAAGATGTTTGATGTTGTTTTTAAGGCAGTGTTATTAAAGTATAATTGCAATACTAAATGCTAAAACAAATGCTGTACTGACATATAACACAGATATCTTGGGGCCGAACAAGGTCGATTCTGGGACTTTTAGAAAACAGCCTCAGGCAGGCCACATCCACACTAATGTGTTTATACTTGAAAACTAAGTTTATTATTATTATTATTTCTTTATGTTATCGTTTTCCAAAGTATGCAGTAATGGAGTGTTTTCAAATGTATCAATTTGAATGTATGAGAGGCGTAAACATAGCAAAATGAATGGGTTTTGGAAGTCCAAAACCCCTAGAACTTTTTTCTACTGAGGAACACAAAAGAAGACATGAAGCATAATGTTAGCCTTAGTCACCATTCACTTTCATTGCATTCTTTTTCCATACAATGAAAGTGTATGGTGACTGAGGCTAACATTTTGCTTCATATCTTGTGCGTGTGTGTGTGTGTGTGTGTGTGTGTGTTTCACTGAAGAAAGAAAGTCATACAGTCTTGGACTTTCTAGAGTTTCGCATTAGTTAAATGCGCATTAAAGTGATGGAAACGGCATATTCGCATGAACGATGACGTGTCATAACCATTTGTAAAGCGCGATGGCGTTGCGCTCGTCGGATAGCTGTGGGAGAGCTTGACGTGACTGGCTCAACGACTGGCCCGACCATGGCACACACTTCTTCAAACGGATCCCTGGTTAGTCGAAAGTGCCTCACCCACAGCTCGACGTTAAAGTGGGTCCTCACAATCCACCAGAAATATAGGTATATGGAGGCTGTCGGTGAATGGGAATGGGCCATTTGAGCCCTCATGATGACAGGACTTTTATGTTTGGGTGAACTGTGCATTTATGGCCTGAGTTAACTTCACCTTATTATACTGTAAATGCTCGATTGATAAAATCGCTACAGCTGCTATTCTTTGAGGTGCCACAATAGGCGACAGCTCACACACACAAACCTGTTCGAGCTCTTCGACGTGGCCGTTGTGACGTCAGCAAAGTTGACGTTTCACAAACATGGCGGTGCAGCAGGGGGAAGTGGACGAGCTGTTCGATGTGAAAAATGCCTTTTACATCGGCAGTTATCAACACTGCATTAACGAGGCCCAGAAAGTAAAAGTGAGTGCAAATAAACTGTCTACGTGACACCGGAATCTTTGCTACTGGAGCGTTTCTAGATTCGCTGTTCGTCTGTTTTCTAGTAGACTAATTCATTAGCTTGTCCAGTTCGGTAGTTCAGTACTTTAAAACGGTGTGTTTAACAAATGATGAACCGTCTTGTGTAACGCTTTTGTGTATTTTATAGACATCGGGGCCAGAAAAAGAAACCGAGAAGAACATTTTTCTGTACCGGGCATTCATCGCTCAGGTAAATTCATAATAATGTGTTACGTTGTTGAGATTCAAAACAAACTAAATAAACACTGATCAATTGACAAGATATATGTTCTTTCCATAGAGGAAGTATGGTGTGGTACTGGATGACATTAAGCCCAGCTCCTCTGAGGAACTGCAGGCTGTTAGGATGTTTGCAGAGTACCTGTCGAATGAAGGCAAGAGGTTTGTGCAATCATTTGCCACAAATACTTTGAAATGATATAGGATGTTAAATGCTAGCTTTGCATGTAGTACATACAGTTGATCCATCAGCTAAATATACCTGATGGCACAATACATACTTTTCTTAGGGATGCAATAGTGGCAGAATTGGACAAAAAGATGGCTAAGAGTGTTGATGTTTCCAACACCACCTTCCTGCTGATGGCAGCCTCCATCTATCTGCACGAGATGAACACAGATGCTGCGTTACGCACCCTACACCAGGGAGACAGTCTGGAGTGGTGGGTGGTGAATTCAGTTATGATCCTCTTAAAGGGTTTGTTCACCCAAAAATGTCCCAGATGTGTTTGACTTTCTTCAGCAGAACACAAATGAAGATTTTTAGAAGAATATCTCAGCTCTGTAGGTCCATACAATGCAAGTAAATGGTGGCCAGAACTCAGAAGGTCCAAATGTCACATAAAGGCATCATAAAAGTAATCCAAATGACTCCAGTGGTTTAATCGGCATCTTTTAAAGCAATCCAATTGTTTTTTGGTGAGGGATGCCGTGGTGAGTTTTTTTTATTTATTTTTTTTTTCCCAATTTGGAATTCCCAATGCACTGTAAGTCCTTGTGGTGGCGTAGTGACTCGCCTCAATCTGGGTGGCGGAGGACGAATCTCAGTTGCCTCCGTGTCTGAGAACATCAATCCGCGCACCTTATCACGTAGCTTGTTGAGCGCGTTACCGTGGAGATGTAGCGTGTGTGGAGGCTTCACTCTATTCTCCGCAGCATCCATGCACAACTCACCACACACCCCACCGAGAGCGAGAACCACATTATAGCGTCCACGAGGAGGTTACCACATGTGACTCTACCCACCCTAGCAACCGGGCCAATTTGGTTGCTTAGGAGACCTGGCTGGAGTTACTCAGGGGTGGCAGTCAGCATCTTAACTCGCTGAGCTACCCAGGCCCCCGGCGTGAGTTTTTTAGAGAAAATATCGTGGTTAACCGGTTTTACGATTATTAGCAAATTTTCTTATTATGCAACAGCACTGAGGCAAAAATGCATATCATATTACAATTAAACGTGTTAGTGCACCTATTTATGGGGGATATATGGATGCCGAGGGCAGCCTTTCTATAAGAAAACTGATAAATACACAAAAAATAAATAGGTGATATATAGAAAGGCTCCAATCTAGGCCCGGACACTGCTTATGTGCATCCCGAGCTCAGTGATATGCTTCAGTGTAACCAGAGTGCTCCAAAAGTGCATAAATGTAAGATTATTGTGGGTGCGTAATGTGTAGTTCATCCAACAGCTTTTTTTTTTCTTCTGCAAAAGTTTACTAAAGCAATCCTTTGTCTTTCAGACACCCCAACATAAAGAATCGGCAACAGACTCTTTAAAAATACTGTCCACAACATCTCACAAATAAAACTTTGGACTATGCATAATAACAAGAAAATTGCTTACAGCAGGCGATTTAAAGTCCGAACATTTATTGTTAATGCGGTGAATTTGTACACAAGCAATGCTTTAAATAATAATTATGATGATTTAAGATGCAACTTTTCAAAGTAACTCGTTGTAGGGTTGTAGCGGTATACCGGTTTCACGGTATATCATGGTATGCAAATTGACGGTTTTCATACCATGTACATTAGCTTATTTATGGTATTCAAAAAAAAAATGCAACCGGATGGAGAATCTCACCTGTGCGTGCACATCTCCTTTCCTCCTCGACTGCCTGTCAGACTCGTCAACTTGTGCCACACACACATGCAGCGGAGAAAATGTCAGAAAGAAGCGAGGCTGATATCACCAATCTCCATCCCCCGCTGAAAAAGACATAAGTGAGTGTGTGTGTGAGTTAAAGGTACAGACAGGAGCAGTCTGGTTGCACTACTTTTTTTCTACTTTTTTTACTCTCCCATTTATGTTGTTCAAAAGGAAGTACAGTTTGATTTATTTATTTCTAAAGAGCGATTAATTTTTTTTGTAACGGTCCTGCTCCTTTTTTCTTCCTAATTTCATTTGTTCAAATGGGAGATGTACAGCTTTCTTATTTATTTTATTTATTTTCAAAAGGGAGGCTTTTTATTACACAGTTCCATAAAAATAAAAATAATGGTTTCAAGTTTCAGTTATTATAATAAAGCATTTGTTCAACCAAAAAAACCTTCTGTTTTCATTCCTTTAAGGGTCATTGTAACTGATAATAATAATAATTATAATTGTGTAATACTGTATACTGTGATATTTTCTGAGACTGTTATCGTACCGTGAAAATCTCATACCGTTGCAACCCTAACTCATTGATAGTAACTGCATGCAAATGCACCATGCGCTGTAAGCACGAATAAACATTTAAAAAGTTGCATCTTTTAATTCATCATTTTAAAATCACCACAGCTAAAATATGAAACTTACTAGTTTGTTGTTGTGACTAGTGGAGCATCCTGTCCCATTTGTATAGGATGTGTATCTTTCTGCATGTTTCACATCCGGCGTCTTCTGTTAGTCATTTAAGTGCTCACAGATGATTTAGGTGGATATGAGTCTGGTAGATCGAATTCCTCTGTTATGTTTTGGATTTCGTGTGTTTAAGCCCCAGTTTCACATTAATTGAAAGTTCACATTCAGTCCGTGACACCTGTCGAAGCACCACGCAGACACTGTCAGTAACCACAGCAAGAGCTCCAGTACCCAAAAAGACACGAGTTTTCACATTTAGGCTTACAAAATCTTATGAAAAACTCTTTTATATTATATATTATTTATGCATTATATATAATATTTTGCCAGATGTAAATAAAGCATTTAACGGTTTTAACCGTGTATTCTAAATTCTTACGGTTAAATTAACCCTGACATTTTTAATCACGGTTGATAGTAAAACCGTATAATCGCGGCTTCCCTAGAACAGACCAAAATATGCCCTTTTCACTGTGCAGTCTCTAGACACATCGATTACATTTCCTAGTGCTTGACGCATGCGCAGAACAATAGATGATGCTATAGGAAGTGTAATCGAGCTTGAAATCACTATTGCCAAGGAGATTGCTGTCAAGATTTATAGTGAAAAAGGAGGTCGAAGACATGGATTAAGTCACGGGAGTATGGGTGGCTTAATGATGCCTTTATGTGATATTTGGACCTCCAGAGTTTTGGTCACCATTCACTTGCATTGAATGGACCTACAGAACTGAGATATTCTTCTAAAACTCTTCATTTGTGTACTACTGAAGAATGAAGTCCTACACATCTGGGATGGCATGAGGTTGAGTAAATGATGAGAGAATTTTCATTTTTTGGGTGAACTATCACTTTAAGATTCAAAGTTTATTTAACCTGATATATAAAATTATATATGATCAAGTCTATAAGTTGCTCACCATCATTTTGTATTTCTCTTGTAGCATGGCCATGACTGTCCAGATACTTCTAAAGTTGGATAGAGTTGATATGGCAAGGTATTGGGTTTTTATTATCTTTTGTGTGAGTGTGTGAATGCTGTTTGCATAATTAATAATTAAAAAATATTAGTACCTGTTATTTGATTAAACTTGTGACTTTTTGCCATAAGAAAATATTCCCACTTTTAGTTAGCAGCATATTTAATGAGAACAAAATGTAGGTCTTGATTTTATCTAGCAGGTATTGATTGGATCATGAGAAATGGCCTCTATAGGACAGGTGGTTGGAGGGGAGGGTTTGAACAAGAGTGACGTGATGTCAGACTAAAAGGAACATCATTTCAGATGTGGAGCAAGTTATTACATTTTAATGCAAGATTACGAAGTAGGGCTGAGCGATATGGCAAAAAAATAAAATCTAGATCTTTTTCAAACTTAAGGGCGATTTACGATTCTCGATTTGATTTTCCTACATTTAAAGGTATTTTTCAAATAATATGTTCCTTATTAGAATGCAAGGCAGCCTGGTTAGAAAAATCCAAGTTGGTTTCATCATAGAAAACTAAGGTGTGTAACAGAAATGCACAAAAAAGTGCAACACACAAAGTTGTCAACAGCGTAAAAGTAAAATAAATTAAAATCTAATGTATTTAAAATAACACTGATGTTCAGAATTCATAGTATAAAATAAGAAAACTACAAAATACCTCAAAGCCAATTTAGGTATTATTTTTATTTAAATCAAGTCCATCTAGAAAGTTGTCTAGAAAGCAATATCTAGAAATAGTCTTGTTTATCTAGAAAGTATTTTTAGTATATCAATCAATTTGTATGTATAACCATAAACACCTGCAGATAGAGTCCAGGGTCGGGTTGCACCAGATGTGCGTAAGTTCTCACTTAAGTTGAGAGGTAAAGTTCACGCTAAGGGCTTAGTAACTACTAGTTAGTTTGTAACTAAGTCAGTGCTTAATTTGGTTGCACCACCTGTTCTTAAGGCAAGACTTAACAAGTAGGTCATAAGCTCTCTGTAAAGTGATGCGTAGTCGCATAATATGACATTTACCTGTATTTATCCAATAAGCAGCCTTCAACACAGAAGTGTTAAAAAGCCGTGAATTTCAATTTTATCTAGTTACGGTTGATGTTCAAATATTGTTTGCTCACGTAACTGTCAGCTGTAATAAATTATATCCCCATTAAAATACGATACGTAATAAATGTAGATTTGATAAATGTATTTGCCCTATGTAAATAACTATATAGGAACTGTATCTAAAATAAATGAGGAATGATAAATAAATAGTAATACAGCAGGCTGGAAAAACAGACATTTATTCATTTTAATATCCTATAAATATATTTTGAATGTGCTGAAACTTGACACCGGGCGAGGCACCCTGAAAACGGCACCGTTGGAACGATAGTTAGAAGTACGTTTATTTCTCTCTTGTAAATGTAAACTAGTGTAAATGTCAACATCATACTGTATGTCAAAATGATTAATGCCTGTCACACAAAACATGAGCTCATTGATGTCATAAAATATTAGTCTGCTTTTTTATTCCATTCCTTACTCATGGTCGGAGGCTTCCGTAAATATTTAGTTTATATGTAGGGTTACATCCTACCTAAGTTTAATGGTGCTATGCTCAAATATTTAGTAGTGTGTAAATTGTGACTTAGTGGCCATTCACGCCACAACTAGGCTAAGTTTTAACTTACGCACAGCTGGTGCATCTGGCCCCAGATATCAGAAACATTTCAGTGTAGTTGAAAATGCAAAAAGCTCAGTTTAAAATAATGACGTCAGTAGTGCTGTGAGCACGTGGCACCCTCTAGTGGTACACGCTGAGCAGAGCAGCAAAATGAAATTATATTGCTGTTTGTAAAAATTATTGCTTCGCTTCCTAAATGTTGGCTATAAATGCATGCTACATCCCTGCCTGGGTTGGCAGTGTGTAATTTTTTAAAAATCTGTCTCGCTCCCTCTTCTGGTATTGATAGAATGTGTAAAACCCACTATTGGACTGAATTGAGTGGGTTGGGTTAATTAGTGCTTGCAGGTGTTGGAGGTTACTAGGAGGCCTATATAAACCCTCAGTTTGTGGCTTTCCATGAAAGGGAAAAGGAGAGTTTGAGTGTTGGAGAAAATATTTTGTATTAGTTTGACTGAAAACTTATGATTATAAAGTGATGGTGAAAATAAGTGAGCGTGTGTAAAGAAAAAAGAATGAAAATAAAGATTTAGACAGTGGAAAAAAGATATGTTTTTGTTTTCTTGGGGACTGGGTAATTGGTATTTAAGAAAAAAGAGGAATGGAAGGCTCCTGCCTTTGATATTTTGGGAGGTTTTGTTTCTTATATTTTCTGGTGTGAATTCAGTGGGCTGGTGCTTGGAGGAGAGCAGTTTGATCTCTTGCTAAGTAAAATTTGAGATTGGCACTCTTAGCTCTTCTCAAGCCCTGTCTTGAAGAGTCTTCCATTTTGTTTTTGAAAGTCTCCTGAATTTTAGTTGGACCCTTTCACACACTCACACACACTTTCTGGTTGGAAATCAGAACTTCCACCACTACTTTGACTGTCTCATACCCAACCAACATAAGTTCCACCTCCTCCTCCCCCTATATGAGCCTGACCACCTGAGGGGGTTGTAACAATACAGTACATTTGAAACACGTCACAAAGCAATAATTAGCGATCTATCTGAAACATCATGGTAAAAGGAGATGTGGATGATTCTCCCATTTATAGTCTATCCATTATATGATTTGAAATGAAGTGCCCATAACTGTCACGTATGTTCTAACACTTTATTATAAACACAGTACTGTGCAAAAGTTTTAGGCACTTGTGAAAAATGTTGCATAATGAGGATGTCTTCAAAAATAATGACATAAATAGTTTTCATTTATCACTTAATGTCATACAAAGTCCAGTAAACATAAAAAAGCCATGTCAATATTTGGTGTGAACACCTTTACCTTTAAAACAGCCCCAATTCTCCTAGATACACCTGGACAGTTTTTCTTGGTTGTTGGCAGATAGGATGTTCCAAGCTTCTTGGAGAATTCGCCACAGTTCTTCTATCTATTTAGGCTGTCTCAATTGCTTCTGTCTCTTTATGTAATCTCAGACTGACACAAAGTTCAGTGGGGGGTTTTGTGGGGGCCATGACATCTGTTGCAGGGCTCCCTGTTCTTCTATTCTAATCTTTTCTATTTGCAAAAGTAATGTTTGGGAGTCTAACATTTATATTTCCTTTTGACACACTAAAGCTGAAGATATATTAATAATCGTTTTAAGACAGATGTTTTTGTGAAACATCTTATGTGCCTAAGACTTTTGCACAGTACTGTACATTTCTGTTGACATCTCAGAAAATGTAGCTTAGTGCTTCATAACTTACACAGAACATAGTCATTGTTTGATTAAGCCAGTGTAAACATGCATGATGGACTAAGTCTACCTACAATCATACTGGAAATATTACCGGCTTTTATATCGGTCTCCGTGTTGTTAACCTAGTTGGAGAGCGCAGGCACGCGTATTTCCACACATGTTCATCTTATCAGATTGAGGGCGGCATCAAGCCAAGTGCTGTGAACATTTGTTTTTCTCTTTTATATTCAGCCATTGGTGGATTGACAGTGTGTCTAACTACAGTGTCTGCTAATATTTTATGCAAAACCTCGATTCCATGATTTAAAAATAAATAAAATCACGTCAGAAGCGTAAATTCGAATAAACTGAAAAAAAAAATCGCACAGCAACAAAATTGTTTTTCTTTGGAGTAACGTTTGCACTGATGAATCGAACACAATAAGAACAGGAATGTTTATTAAATAGGGTCAGTTTGAATTTCATGTCATTGTTGGATATTTTCTCCTCAGAAAAGAGCTAAAGAAGATGCAAGACCAAGATGAAGACGCCACCCTGACTCAGCTTGCAACGGCCTGGGTTAACCTTGCAATTGTGAGTATTTGCGATTTAGTGAAATACATCAGGATTGACTTTTAAACTATCTTAAGCATTAACAAATACAAAGAATTGGTTTATAAAACATCATCCGCTACATATACATCTAAACATATTCATGTACAGTTTTTTTAATGCTGATGGCTAATCTATGTATGGATTTAGAATTGCCTATTTTAATTTTTGTGGTGAGTTGTAATTTTTGGTGTATGAGTGTAATGTCACTTTAAAGGGATAGTTAATCATAAAATGAAAATTCTCATCTTTTACTCATCCTCATGTCATCACAGTATGACTTTATTTTTTTCTGCAGAACACAAACATAGATTTTTAGAAGAATATCTCAGTTCTGTACATAAAATGCGATGGTGATCTAAAAAGCACAAAGGCAGCATAAAAGTAATCCATACAACTCCAGTGGTTTAATCCATGCCTTCAGAAGTGATATAATAGGTGTGGTTGAGAAACGCATCAATATTTAAAGGTGCACTAAGGTAAAAAAAAATGCTAATTAAAGAAGTTTTACACACAAAGACATGAATAGCATTTTTTTAGAAATATGATGGAAATTGTTCATTCACATGAGATGAAGACTCTAGTCATATCAGTCACTCAATAAAAGCTGTTTAATTTTACATGGAGTGTGTCGCCCCCTCATGGGCGCTGCCATGTTGACAGCACATGACACTGTGTCTGCAGTTGACTGAGTTACTACCACTAAAACCAAACAATAAACCAACAAACACAAAATACTTGCTACAAAAATCAAGGAAGCCCAATACAATAGTGTATGTAGTACAGAGTGATGGTGTGGTTTTGATAAACAGGAGTGTGATCCACCAGACAGTCAGAACAAAATGAGTGCAAGTGGGAAGATAAAGTTTCCGAACAAGAGGTCCCTGCTGGAGTGATAAAACACACTACTACCTGCAACTCTCACATTGTGGATGACATATAAATAGCGCGACATCAAATGTGTTCGGTGTTTAGCCTGCAGAGAGCTCAGAGATATATAGTGAAAAAGGACATAAATATTGATGTGTTTCTCACCCACACCTATCATATCACTTCTGAAGGTATGGATTAAACCACTGGAGTTGTATGGGTTACTTTTATGCTGCCTTTATTTGCTTTTTGGAGCGTCAAAGTTTTCGCCACCATTGACTTGCATTGTATGGACCAACAGAGCTGAAATATTCTTCTAAAAATCTTTGTGTTCAGCATTTAATTAGGGGCAGTGGTGGCTTGGCGGTTAAGGCTCTGGGTTAATGACTAGATGGTCAGGGGTTCAAGCCCCAACACCGCCACGGTGCCACCGTTGGGCCCTTGAGCAAGGCCCTTGACCCCATCTGCTCCAGGGGCGCCGTACCATGGCTGACCCTGCGCTCTGACCCCAGCTTGGCTGGGATATGCGAAAATGTGGGGCAGTGGTGGCTCAGCGGTTAAGGCTCTGGGTTACTGATCAGAAGGTCGGGGGTTCAAGCCCCAGCACCGCCAAGATGCCACTGTTGGGCCCTTGAGCAAGGCCCTTGACCCTATCTGCTCCAGGGGCGCCGTATCATGGCTGACCCTGCACTCTGACCCCAGCCTAGCTGGGATATGTGAAAAAGAAGAATTTCACTGTATATGTGCAAATGTATAATGTGTGATAAATAAATAAATAAAAATGACTTTCTTCTTTTTTTTATTTTATTTTATAAAAAATAAAATAAAATAAAAAAGAAGAAAGTCATACACATCTAGGATGGCGTGAGGGTGAGAGATTTATCATTTTGGGGTGAACTATTACTTAAATAAAGGGCTGTCCTTAATTTCTTGAATTTAAATGTCCTTCTTGTCTTCCTTCCATCAATAGGGAGGAGATAAATTGCAGGATGCATTCTACATCTTCCAGGAAATGTCAGACAAGTACTCCCCCACACTGCTACTGCTGAACGGTCAGGCTTCCAGTCACATGGCTCAGAATAAGTGGGATGAGGCTGAGTCAGTTCTACAGGATGCCCTTGACAAAGTACGATTTCAGCAAAGTGATGCATTTAGTCTAATTAGGGCCAATTCTGCTTCTTTTCCCATTCATTCTTAGGTTGACCAAAAAGGGCTGTAAATTAGTGATTGTCATGGTTCATACAAGGTGCTTGAAGTACTTGAATTATGCTTTTTTAAATTTAAGTCCTGAAAAAATCATGAAGAGGATCATTGAAGAGGTTCATAAAAAGTGCTGGAATTATATAAAAAAGTTAAATACATTGCTTAAATCATTTAATAAGTTAAATACATTTTTGTATTTTCGTAAAACATGTATACAGTCCTGTTACAGAAAAGTAAATGATTGAGATGCTTTCGGGAAACACAGCCCTGGTTGTTTCTGACAGCATTTGGGTCAATATCAAAATATGTTGACAAACATGTCCCTTGACTTGTTGTAGTCATTAGAATGCTTTCAAAAACATTTTAAAAGGTATCATTCTATAACCTAACATTTAATAATATGAAATGGCTTGACTCTGTTTTGCAAATTTTTTTAGAAAGTGTATTTGAATTTGTCAATTGCCTGAAAAAAAAAAAACAAATAATCCCCTTCATCTGATACACTTTTATGACATTTACAGTTATTTATTTTTAACACATTTTTAATACAAGCATTAGTGTAAGGCCGAGCAAGTGTGCAAAAAAGCAAAACGATTATTAATAATTTAAATATTCTAAAAAGAATGTTTGTCCCTTGATTTCATGCCATTATTGTTATCAATGTAAAAAAAAACAAAAAACAAAGTTAATTTTTTTTTTAAAGAAACAAATTTGTGGAAAATAATTTTTAAGGTCAAAGTTCAGAGGCTGTATAAAGATGCATATAGTGATTTTCCCAGCATGTTAAAAAGTTATTAATTCACATTTTAACTGTAATATTTTCACACAACACAAATTGGTGTTGTAACACATTTAACCCTCATTAGTGTTAACCCTTGCTTCATTCGTGATACAAAATGAAATGATAAAAGAACAACAGTCAAGTTGTCCTTTATGAATAAAAATAATGTCAAAGTGTTTACCCTCAGCGTTTATGGGCAAAAACTAAACTGAATGGAAAATTTCAATATTCTGTAAGTTGGAAAGTCAACATTTTTTGAAAGCAACCCATTAGCAATTTCGGTCAGTTCCTCTATATCTGTTGTGTGACTTTACAAAACATGGAACATAGCACATGAGCCATTTGGACTACTGTTTACGGACCCAGTTATTCACATTTGTTGGAAGTGTGTAGTGTGCTCTTCGCGTTTTAAGGGAGCACACTACAACTGCACATCAATTTTGTCATGAATTAACCAAGAATTGTTTCTATGAGGATGTGTAGTCAAAGATGCACATTTAGATATTTTGTACTTGTAATAAGTGGTGTTTTATAAAAATAAATAAATTTAATGAATAAAATCTTTTTATTTCAAATGTACAAATAAAGAATTAGTTTGAATGACATCTCGAGTCCTTGAAAACAAATACAAATGTGCTTGAAAAGTCCTTGAATTTTGCATCTGAAGCCGTCCATGTTTATCCAAGTGAAATGTCATGATTTTATCCTTTGATCTTCTATAGGACAGCAGTCACCCTGAGACACTCATCAACCTCATTGTGTTGACACAGCATTTGGGCAAGCCTCCTGAGGTAAGTTCCATGAAAATGCACGTTCTTTGCACAGACTGGAGAATTCATCTACAGATTGTGAATGTTTGAATGTTGTATTTGAATACTGCAGACATATTTTGTGTACTTCTAAGACCAATGTATTTGAAGGGGTTTTGTTGTACACTTCCATTTAATGTACTGGTTGTGTAGCATGGTCTTTTACTAAAGCATATTATGGATGATAATTGTGCCTGGTTGTTTTAGGTTACAAATCGATATTTGTCTCAACTGAAAGATGCACACAAATCGCATCCTTTCCTTAAGGAATATCTTGCTAAGGTAAGGTTACTCAGTCTCGCATTATACATTACATCATTAAAGAGCAATAACACCTCATATTTGAAGACAGAATGTGAGGGCTGTTGTTTGAATCATGAATTTGCTGTGGTTTAACTATGGAAAAAGTGAACCATTGTTTAATAAAATACTTTTTCTAATGTTTTCTACAGGAGAATGAATTTGACAGACTTGCAATGCAGTACGCCCCCAGCGCCTGAAAGAAAGATGTGTAATTTATACCTCTCATATGATGCAACACATTATTTCTCCTCTTTCTTCCTCAAATTTTTATTTTGCTCTGTCTTTTTGTCGTCCCAGATACTCTACAATCATTCCTCTATGATGGGAAATAAACATGTTTATATCATACTCTGTGTTGTTGCATTATTAGAATGTGTTTGACTGTTAATATTGGGATAAACTCAAAACAAAAACAAATGGTGTATTTATGTCTTCTTTTTTATATATATATATATATATATATATATATATATATAAATCTGTCCATTGACCATTTTGTTTAAGTTGTAGCAAACCAGTGCATAAAATTATAACACTATTGGGACAAATTTGTGCATAAAAATATAAACATTATGAAGTAAAACGGACCCATTATTATTAGGTGTCTTTAACTACAATGTACTTATGTACATGCATGTTGTTGTGTTGGACTTGCATGTGAGGTACCTGCATTTAATAACATCTGTAGTTACACTGTTAAACTTACCCCTAAACTTAAACACTACCCCAACACTTACCTTAACCTTACCCCTACTCCTAAACCTACACGTACAGTACCTCAACCTCAGAAGCAGCAAATGTGAATCTTGTGAGAATTTTGCAGGAAAACATGCAGTTAAACAATAAATACATTGTATTGTGTGTATTGTAATGTTAGTACATATAAGATACTTAATATTAAGTGGGACCAGTAACACTATAACAAATAAAAAAAATGTTATGAAAGTTCATGGTGTTCCTGGTACCTGTTGCTGTTTTACCTGATCCTGGGCAGTTTCTACGGGCATGTGATATACACCGATCAGCCACAACATTTAAACCACCTGCCTAATATCATGTAGGTCCCCCTAGTGCCACCAAAACAGCTCTGACCCGTTGATTTATATCTATGTAGAAAGAATCTTACTCTGTTCCTCAGCACAAGTTTTATTAGGAAACGTTTGAAGTAAAGATCTCATCTCAATATTTAAGAAATGTACTACTTCAAATTTACATCTACATTCCTTCTATATCTGCTTTTTTATTAATGCAATCAAGTGTTATTTTGAATTTGCATTTTCAAGGTTGGTGTGCTATTCTCTTTCTTCACCAGAACACCAAGAGTTTTGTGTACATGCTGCGTCACTTTCACATAAGTGACAGGCATCAGTGATGCCCACCTGGAGTTCACCAAATTCAAAGCCTATTTCAAGAAGAGAGCCACCGGTAACCATCAACTCAATGAGATCTTCTCCAGCACTGAATGTGTAACGATCTGCATAACCTCATCCTAAACTTACAGTTTGTAATGTAGCACATTTTTATTGATATTTGACCATCATTTTACTAGCTTGCTGCCTGCATATCCAGCATGAAATGAAATGTGACTGAATTTGTAGGAAGAACAGAAAATGTTATTTGACACAATGGAACTTGTACACTGATCAGCCACAACATTAAAACCACCTGCCTAATATGGTGTAGATTCCCCTCGTGCCGCCAAAACAGCACAAACCCGCATCTCAGAATAGCATTCAGAGATGTTATTCTTCTTGCCACAATTGTACAGAGTGGTTATCTGAGTTACTGTAGACTTTGTCAGTTCGAACCAGTCTGGCCATTCTCTGTTGACCTCTCTCATCAACAAGGCATTTCTGTCCACAGAACTGTCGCTCACTGGTTTTTTTTTTGTTTTTGGCACCATTCAGAGTAAATTATAGAGACTGTTGTGTGTGAAAATCCCAGGAGATCAACAGTTACAGAAATACTCAAACCGGCACATCTGGCACCAACAATAATCCATGCGATGAACTAATCAGCCAGTCATGTGGCAGCAGTACATAAAATCATGCAGATACGGGTCAGGAGCAAATGTGATCTCGATGATTTGGACCGTGGCATGATTGTTGGTGCCAGATGGGCTGGTTTGAGTATTTCTGATATTGTCCCAAAATAATGTGCGAGTTGTCCTTTGTTTTCTGATGTCAAAAATGATTTCCTTTGTTTTGCTGACATCTGAGGTTGTACCTCTCATTCATCACCGATGAAACAAATAATGGTGGTGTCAACAGCAAATGTGATTGAATGCTGTAGTGTGTGAGATGCAGACATAGGTGAATAGTGAGCATAATTTAGGGCTAATGCAGCAGCCCTGTACTGCTGAGTGCTTTGAAAAATTGACCAACCTTTCTGGAATCCGGATGTGTTACCCATTCAAAGTGTTTTAGTCTTGAAAACAGTTTCTGCACTTATTATATTTGCAGAGTACCCAGTTGCAGATAGATGTACTCCCTGTCTCTGAGTTTTAAGACCCGTTTTGAAGGAGTTATGGGGTTAAAAGCAGAGCTAGGCAGTAAATCAATATTTGCATCCTGTCGTACATATTACATTTGTTGTGCACAAGGGTGTGTGCAAGGCTGGGGAAATTGTGTCATTCATTGATTTGTTTGTGCTATTTGCAAAGGATGCAAGGATTCGTGAGTGATGCTGTCAGTATGGGACAGAACTAGTTTTTCAAAGCACTTAAAGGTGCACCATGTATTTTTTTCTTTTGAAAAGGTTTACACATAAAGAAATGAATAGTACTTCTGAAAAATCTGTTTAAATCATGTACAGTCACATGAAATGAAGACTCCAGTCATATCAGTAGCCTAATAAATACATTGAGCAGGTCACCTCATGGGTGCTGCCATGTTAAGATCACAAGACTATCCAGGGGTGTAGCAACCATTGTAACTATGTACTGTGCCATAGTATACAATCTGAACAATGATATTGTTCTTTGACTTTTCCATGCTTTTTGTTTGGCCATTATATTACATTAATGGTAATGGTGATGTTTGTGGCATATCTGTTTTAGAAAAAAAAAAAAAAAAAAGATTGGTGACCAAGTCAACATTGTGGACACAAGGTGACACAAGCTTCTGAAATTGTTCAAGATAATATTTGACACTGACATTAAGGAATGTTTTTTTTTTATTTATTTTTTTTTATGCTTTTTTGTTTGGTTCTGGCTGACTGGACCAATGTTTGAAATCTTTGACAGCAATCATTAAATTATATGATAATTCTTTTGTTTAATATGAAAATGTTCATGCATACATGGTTGCTACATTTTAGTTCTAATTGTTAAAGTTCTATAAAAAAAGAAATGCTGCTGTTTTTTTAAAAGTTCTGTTGACATACCTCTTTCAAATAGCACATTCTAAAAAACATAAAACATGTTCTAAAAAAAAAAATCACATATTCTAATAACATATTCTCAACAGTACTTTAAAACTTATGTTGTGAAGAGAGGCTGATGAGACTTAGAATGTGTCTCATTTTTCATCTGCAAATTATTCCTTTTTAAGTCAAAAAGCATCCTGAATTATGCATGTGGCCCAATGGAGGATTCTGCTTCTATGGCCAGTAAGCACCTTGAATATGAACAACTGTGACAGGTAAGATGGTGGATTAGAAGTGCAAGATTTTAAGATGCTAGTGTAACTGCACAAACAATATGATTATGATTATGATTGCCATCCCAAACTAAGAATTTAATTGTGGCCAGTAGGGCTGCACGATGTATAGGATTTTCTCAATATATCGCAAACTAAATTGCGGTAGGCCTATGATTTTAATGCATTCATCGTCCAACTTTAGTCTGGTCTGTTTATTCTTTAGAGAGAAAAAAAGGCCAATATTTAACATGGTGGGGCAGAAAAATAGGAAATAAGGAAATAATGTTCTTTTGCCTATATTACCAGACTTACTCCCATTTTCTTAATACCAACATTTTGAAAAATGTCCTCCTTGCGATATGTCCCTGTTAGCTTTCAACCCAAAACTACACCCTTCAATGGAATCAGTAACTGAAAACTTTTGCTTTTGTATGATGCATCGACGCCTCTAGGTGTCAGTATAAATCCAAGACAACTGCTATATTATCCAGTGAAAGATAAACAAAAAATGACACCTTTAAAGGCACCTTAGTAACACTTTACATAAATGTTCCCTTTGTCAAGTCTTTAGAAAAGGGTTCATTAATGACTAAAGAGTCATTTGCAAATGCATTATACATTTCTGATATGCGATACTTTCAATTAATACTTGCCAAATAGTGAGCATTTTACTTCACATGTTATAAACACTTAATAAATACACTTTTTCATTTTACATTAATCAAAAACATAAAATTGCCTAATTCATGATGTCACAATGCAGAATGCAGCAAAAAATAGATTATTATAGTCAGATTATAAGAGGGAATATGTCATTTTGTTACAGTCCACTTTGTGTTTATATTAATTAGTGTAATGTCTTGACTGACTTGTGTTGTCACTTTCCTTGTCACATTGATGTAATAAGAATGGTGCTACTCCGAATGGTGTCCCAACTTACCTAGTCCTAGTTACCTAAAGTCCTCTGTAAAAACACTTTTCAGGTCTTGTGCTCATTCCCAGCACATCTCACATAATAAAGTCTGATTACCAGACATTCTATCTACCTCTTCCTGTGCACTGGTATTAGACTGGTCCTTTTGAAGCTGACTGACTCCACAGGGAGAGTCAACAAACTCTTGAAAATGTCAGTGCTGACTGGGGCCAGCTGCTTTGCACAGATGATGACTCATGGTGAGATGCCATCAGGACTGGCAGCCTTGCTGTCACCTGCTGAGAACCTCTTATAGCCTACCACTTTGCTCAGAGAATTGCTGCAAATTCTTCCATTTCATAGAAATTATTTACTGTAGCTGGTCTGGTACTAAGATGTCACAGCTGGTTAGTTCACCCAAAAATGAAAATTCTCTCATCATTTACTCACCCTCAGGCCATCCCAGATGTGTATGACTTTCTTTCTTCTGAAGAACACAAACAAAGATTTTAAAAAGAATATCTCAGCTCTGTAGGTCCATACAATGTAAGTGAATGTCAAAAAAAAAAAAAAAAAAAAAATATATATATATATATATATATATATATATATATATATATGTATATATATTTTACATAAAGTCAGTATAAAAGAAATCCATAAGACTCTAGTGGTTAGATCTATATCTTCAGATGCGATATGGTAGTTGTGGGTGAGAAACAGATCAATATTTAAGTCCTTATTTACAACAAATATCCACTTTCACTTTCACATTCTTCTTCTTTTGTTTTTGGCGATTCACATTATTTGTGCATATCGCCACCTACTGGGCCTTGAGGAGAATTTATAGTAAAAAATCGCCCACACTTGTCACATTGCATTTGATGATATGTCCTTTTTGGACCTTCCAAGTTCTGACTACCATTCACTTGCATTGAATGGAAAAACAGAGCTGAGATAATGATGAATCAATGTATGTTGTGAAAAGTGCTATACCAAAAATGACTTGACTTGAGACATTCTTCTAAAAATCGTTGTTTGTGTTCAGCAGAAGAAATCATGCCATCTGGAATGGCATGAGGGTGAGTAAATGATGAGAGAATTTTCATTCCTTTAATGCAAAGTCTTTTTCTCATAGCAGCAATATAGTTGGCAGTCAGTGCTATAAGGCCTGCTATATGTGAAGACTTTTGTGAGAAAATGTGATCCTTCCAATCAGTGTCAACAATAATATGATACACTATTATCAATCTGTTGATTGTGATCTACACTGTTGGTATTGTAACACTTCTCAATAAAACATAAATATCAGGTCAGATTTATTAAAAATGTATTCGTTTTGAGCAGGAGCACCCAGATTAACCACACATAATTTTCTGAAACATGTGTTTTGAAACATATAAAGAGCAATGAATGCTTTGCAAGGGAAATTCAGCATACTAAGCATTTTAGTATGCAAGCCTGTACCTACAGTAATTAATCCAAGAGCCTGGTTTCAGTCTAATAACAGTGATTATTTGAGTTGAAAGTTCTCATATACAGTATTTACTGCATGTTATACACTAGATGTCACCAAAATCTACTCTCTTAATTTGCTAGACCTGACACAACCTTTGCTTTCATGAATGTTGTTGCAGTAATGCCAGTTTACCATAGCTAATGCAGGACATCGCTAAATGCATATTTTGAATACTAAAACTTAAAAATTAAAGCAGTCCTGTCTCATACTCAACCCAAAAACATTTTATTCAAACTGCTATATTTTTTATTTACCTGTGTCAATTTAAGTTCATTAACAACCTAAATAAAAACATACCATTTCAATCTGATAACTATATTACCACTGAAACATGTTTCAGAATTGAATTGGAGTCTTGAATGTAATCTTTATAACTGACAGCTGGCTGTGTGTTTGACACCTGTTCTGAGAGATATTTTATCAGTTGCTTTACATTTTCCAGTAATTGCTATTAGATTGATTTCTATATACTATAGAGTCAATAGCAAAGCCATATAAGATCTGTAATATCATTGTAATATTATACATCCGATGCCAATATGGTTTAATGCAAAGCAAAAATGGGCTTTCCTACCAAAAGCCTTTTTATGCAATATAATCTGAATGCTGCAATGTTATAAGAAACACCTCTATGTATTTCACAAATACTTTTTCCTGAATTGTTATTGATTAATTAAGGATGCACTTACAATTAGTACAACACTTAAAAACTATGCTCAAAGAAATAATTGGATGTTAAACATTTTTCCATGGACAAAGCCTTCTTCCAAGAACATTGGAAAAGCTCTATTTATATATTGTCTGTTTGAAATATGCACATCTCAAAAACCCATGTATACTGTACATTTGAATAATTATTTTGTAGGGAATGAGTCTAAGTTATGAGTCTACATATTTAATTTTCTTTAACTATCTCTTTTTCTCATCTCTGACCTCTTTAATCAGTTTCTAAGTGAACTATTCTTAAGGAAGTGAAAAGAGTAAAGTGTTTTGCCTGATGGCCAGTTCTGTTCAGTCATTAGAGCTCTTCTTCACAGAGCCTCGTGCAGTTAGATACATGGAGAAGAGTAAACACACAGACATGAGGATTAGCCTTATGTTAGTGCTTGGTTCCAGTCATTTTTTTAAAAAAAAGCTTAGTCCTAAAATTGCATATGACTCCCTAAGTGTCTTTTATTCACTGCTGTACTAAAATATCAGAATACTGTGGATAAATCTTGACTTAGACAATCAAGCATCATGCTGTAATACACTGTACAAATGCTTTTGGTAAATAACCTAAAAATGTACATCATGCATTAACATCTAAATTAATTGGTTTTATTGAAGACAAATATAGTATTTAATATATTAGAATCAAACCAAATGCATTAAACCAGTCAAAGTAATTTTTAGTAGTCAGGTTGGGTAGAAATTTTTTGGTCCGTATCTACCTTTTTTACACAAAAATAGCCCTGTGCATGCTGTTTCTGAGAAAATTTTTTCTTGCCTTATTCTTTATTAAACAGAAAGAATGAGAATTCCTGAGCATTCCTTCGTTATAAAAGGTCTGGAAAGCTTCAGAGGGGAACTTTCGCTGGCATAGCTGCATTGTTACAGTCTGTGCGCACAGGGAGAGAATTACAGAGCCCTGGAGAGATCATCATTCAGAATCCATCTCACAGAACCTCACAATGCCTGAATTAACGCTGAGCCAGAGTTGCATTGTGCTGGGAACGGCATGACCTTGAAAGCTGGGTAATCATGGAGAATCATTTTACTGTGACCTAGTTTAGCTTGAGTAAACATTTGCATATTTCATGGAGACTCTATCCATATTTCATGCTTTTCAGTATGTTTTAATTTTACATTGTATATTTACACTCAGTGACCACTTTATTAGGTACACCTGTACATTTACTTATTCACGTGATTATCTAATCAGCCATTCATGTGTCAGCAGTGCAATTCATAAAATCATGATATGGGGCAGGAGCTTCAGTTAATATTCACATCAACCATCAGAATGAGGAAACATTTTTGATCTTAGTGATCATCATGTCATGATTGTTGGTGCCAGACGGGCTGGTTTGAGTATTTCTGTAACTGCTGATCTCCTGGTATTTTCACACACAACAGTCTCTTGAGTTTACTCAGAATGGTGCCAAAAACAAAAAACATCCAGTGAGCGGCAGTTCTGTGGATGAAAACGCCTTGTTGATGAGAGAGGTCAACGGAGAATGGCCAGACTGGTTCGAGCTGACAGAAAGGTAACTCAGATAATCAGTCTGTACAATTGTAGGGAGCAGAACAGCATCTCAGAATGCGCAACATGTTGAACCTTGAGGAGGTTGGGCTACAACAGCAGAAGACCACGTCTCCTACCACCTGTGTACCTCAGCAGAAATCGAGATTCATCAGACCAGGTGTTGTTTTTCCAATCATCTACTGTCCAGTTTTGGTGAGCCTGTGCCCACTGTGGCCTCAGTTTTCTCTTCTTGGCTGACAGAAGTGGAAACCCAATGTGGTCTTCTACTGTTGTAGCCCATTCGCTCCTGACCCGCATCTGCGTGATTTTATGCTTTGCAATCCTGCTACATGATTGGCTGATTAGATAATCACAAGTAGATGTTCAGGTGTACCTTATAAAGTGGTCACTGAGTGTTTATGGAGTCAAATAACAGGCGTTCCATACAAATTACCTTAGATAGCATTTAAATACCCAAGTGCGTCGTGTGTCTACAATTATTAAATTTTTTCGAGTGAACGTGAAACCTACGCAATTTATTAATTATGTAATAATCTCTGATAATAGTAAAAAGCATATCAATGTGCCAGGTATAGACGTATCCATGGACATCTAGACTTCTAGACTGTTTTTCTCTCTCCCCTTTTCTCCCCAATGTGGAATGCCCAATTCCCAATGCACTCTAAGTCTTTGTGGTGGCGTAGTGACTCGCCTCAATCTGGGTGGCGGAGGACAAATCTCATTTGCCTCCACTTCTGAGACCGTCAATCCGTGCATCTTATCACGTGGCTTGTTGAGCGCGTTACCGTGGAGACATAGCGCATGTGGAGGCTTCATGCTATTTTCCTCAGCATCCACGCACAACTCACCACGCGCCCCACTGAGAGCGAGAACCACATTATAGCGACCATGAGGAGCTTACCCCTTGTGACTCTACTCTCCCTAGCAACCGGGCCAATTTGGTTGCTTAGGAGACCTGGCTGGAGTCACTCAGCACGCCCTGGATTCGAACTTGCGACTCGGGGGGTGGCAGTCAGCGTCTTTACTCGCTGAGCTACCCAGGCCCCCCATGAAGCTTTATCGGTTGGTATGGATTTTCCAGTACTTAACGTTTTTACACAATGTCAGTATGCAATTTCATATGGACCACCACATTTCTGTTGGAGTTGCTTGTCTGTTAGTGTGAATTACATTGGTGTGTGAATGCTCCAGATGCTTCTGAATTTCTGCTTTATATTCTGTAATCACCTGGATTACTGGTAATATTCATTGGCTGAAAGGAAATGGGCAACCAATAATTAATGTATAATTAACAAGTCACATGTAACAATTAAATAACAATAAACTATGGAGCCATTTTCGTATAGTTGTGGAAGTACACATACATCCTTATACTTTTGGTTATTTAAAGACCTGTTCATTTTAATTTTACTATGGATGAATATTTTTTAAAACATCAATGACCATTGCTATGTTCTTCATAGTTTACATTTGATCAGTTTTATTTAATGACAATGTCATGTTGTGTTAAAACGACTTACATGTTTTAACCAACAGATTCGTTATTATTTCAGGTCTACTCTGAGTTGTAGACTCGTAACTTAGACTCATTCCCTACAAAAGGGGTTTGTGTTTTCTAGAAATAATTAGAGTTCTTGTGCAAATGCACACTAGCATGAAATTATCAAATAGAAAAACAAAAAGAAGGGTGTTAATTATAGTATACCTGGGAATTACATACTGTAAGTACATTGTCTTAGATCAAATCTTTTTTAATAATGAATCTTGAAGCAATGGGGAAGTACTTCACTGTCACTCAGACTGTTCACACTGAGGCTGGACGCACACAAAATCAGTCACATGATGAGAGGGGCGGGGCTGTCGTAACCATCAGCCAATAGGAGTACACGTTAACCCGAGCTCTTCGGATCAGGGAATAGAGCATGAATAACGGTACGTTACAATATTTACTAAAATGTTTCACCGCCACACCGACGTCGGACATTCTTGGTGGCGCATATAAATAAAACAGTAAACACCCAATATTGGCCTTTCCGTCTGTAACCTGAAACAAGCACTCCAGCGCTGTAAGCTCTTTATTCAGCCTGTAAGATGGCCTGGATCTGGAAGGTAAGTCGAGCAGCTTACGGCTTTTGCGCTTTATATTAAGTATGTATGGATGTGCATAAAGTGTGCTGTTAACACATGCACAGACTGCATTTTAAATGCTGGTGTTTCACCTCTAAAGTATCGTCGGGAGCGAGACGTGGAGATTTATGCATATATACATATTTATATCTCGCTCCTCTTTTAATGAATGTTACTGTATGTCGTGTTGTTGTTCAAAAGCGACACGTGTGTTCACCCAGTTTGCTTAGACTTTACATCCAGATTTATTCTTCATTTATGCAATGACGGAGCATCATGTATCGACACATGCATATGATGATGTCTGATTTTACAAACTACCATTATTGTGTTTTCATTGCACTGGGAAAGAGGCACTTGCCAACATCAAGTTATTAGTTTTCATGTTCTGTACACTTTATTACAGTCAGAGGAAAATATGCATGGTTTTTGTACATTATCCTTGATGAAGATCCTCATGCATCTTAATAGTTTTTTTGGTGTCATGAATCATTCTGTCCATTGTGATGTGAAGAAGGACAGCAAATTGGATCCAGACTGATTGCATTTACAAACTAGCTCAAATAATTAGAATTGTTTTTTTGTTGTTGTTTTTTTTTTTGTAGAAATTTTTAATTTGAATCCACTGATGCATAAAAAACTGTGAAGCTTTGAGCATTTTGGTCCAAAAGTTGACCTGCACCAAATTAATGTTATTTGCAATTACAAATATATTGGCAGCACTTCACAGTAAATTTGTTAACATTAGTTAATGCATTTGGTATCATCAACTAACAGCAAACAACATATTTTTACAAGATTTATTAATCTTTGTGAATGTTTATTAATATAGATACATTTGTTCATTGTTAGTTCAGGTTAGTTAATATTGCATTAACTAATGTTAACTTATACAGCTTTTTATTTTTTTAAATGTGTTAGTACATTTTTTAATTAACATGAACCAAGATTAATAAATGCTGTAAAAGTGTTTTTATTGTTAATGTTAACTAATGTTGTTAAAGGGATAGTTCACCCAAATTCTCTCATCATTTACTCACCCTTATCCCATCCCAGATGTATATGACTTTCTTTCATCTGCTGAACACAAATTATGATTTTTAAAAGAATATCTCAGCACTGTAGGCCCATACAATGCAAGTGAACGGGTGCCAAAATTGTGAAAGTCCAAAAATCACATAAGTCAGCATAAAAGTATTCCAAACAACTCCAGTGTTTAAATCAATATCTTCAGAAGCAATATGATAGGTCTGGGTGAGAAACAAATCACTTTTACATTCTTCTTCTTGTTTTTTTTGGTGATTCACATTCTTCATGCATACCGCCTCCGACTGGGCAGGGAGAAACTTTTCAAGCAAAAAAGGACTTAAATATTGATCTGTTTCTAACCCACACCTATCATATCACTTCAGAAGACATGGGTTTAACCACTGGAGTCTTATGGATTACTTTTATGATGATTTTATGTCCTTTTTGGAGCATCACAATTTTGGCACCCATTCACTTGCATTGTATGGACCTGAGCTGAAATATTTGTCTAAAAAAGTCGAAAGTCATACACATCTGGGATGGCATGAGGGTGAGTAAATGATGAGAGAATTCTCATTTTTCGGTGAACTATCCCTTTAGCTAATGTTAACATACGGAGACATATTGTAAAGTGTTTCCAAAATATTAGCTCAAACTATTTAAATTGAAGTGGCAGCAAGAACAGACACACAAAAGAAGCAGATTTATTTTCAAACTTAATTAATCAGAAGACAAGTGGGACAATTTTAGTGTGTGTTAAGAAAGTTTTGGTGTGACCAGTATTTGATCTTAAAAGGTAATATTTGGGAAACCTGTTAGAAAACAATGTTTATTTGTGCAATTCTGTTTAGTGACCCTAATGGTGCAGAAATTATACACTTAAGCTTAAAGGATGTAGCTTAATGTGTAGGTATGCATAATGCATAGTTCTTCTATGTTGTGTGTTTCAAATGTTCAAAAGGAGACTGTGAATATAAAGACCAGCATGACTCACAGTCACTTTACTGTGAATACAATATTTTGTTTAACAACCTTGTTTTAAAGCACCTCACTAAACAAAAGCCGTATGGAAGAGGTGTCATATAGGTGAGTTGATCACATGTTACCAGTCTGTTTCATGTGAGCCATGGGCACTGTTTCAACAAGTAACAATTTAAAAATGTAAAATTTCAAGGTTTGTATGCCATTCATTGAAACTGAAGACATATAATCAGGAGATACTTGTGGCTCTTGTGTAACTATAAAAAGCCTCAGTGCTTCAGCAAACAGAGTAGGTGCGCAGATTAACTATTTAGAGCAACACTCATCTAAGTTGTATGTTTCTGGTTGCTTAACATGAAGTGTTGGAATTTTAGAGGAATCCCTCAGACCCTATATTTATTTTTATTTTATTTTTGATCCCCTTTTCTCCCAATTTGGAATTCCCAATTCCCACTACTTAGTAGGTCCTCCCGGTGGCGTGGTTACCTCAATCCGGGTGGCGGAGGACAAGTCTTAGTTGCCTCCACTTCTGAGACAGTCAATCCACGCATCTTATCACGTGGCTCGCTGTGTGTGACACCGTGGAGACTCACAGTATGTGGAGATTCATGCTGCTCTCCGTGATCCACGCACAACTTACCACGTGCCCCATTGAGAGCGAGAACCCCTAATCGTGACCACGAGGAGGTTACCCCATGTGACTCTACCCTCCCTAGCAACTGGACCAATTTGGTTGCTTAGTAGACCTGGCTGGAGTCACTCAGCACGCCCTGGATTCGAACTCGCAACTCCAGGGGTGGTAGTCAGCGTCAATACTCACTGAGCTACCCAGGCCCCCTCCTCTTAGACACTGTTTAAGCACATTGCTTTACTTCTGGAAGCTTTTGGCAGTTTTGTTGCTGGTAAGAGTGTAGAGTTTGACTGAGAACCTCTTTGTAATTGCAGAGAATTAGTCTCATTGTTGTCCACTTCACATAGCTGAAGTGGTCACTTCAGCCTACTGGACACTTGGTATATAAAGTCATCAGTATATGTATACATCATTCACATTATTAAATTACAGTGCATTCAAGCAATGCTTTTTATGAGTACGCTCTGTGGGAATTATGCCTTTGACCTTGGCGTTTACAATGTAAAAAGTGGCAACCTCCAATTATTATCTTAAGGAGCTATTCTACCTTATCGAACCCCTTTAAAAATGTGTTTTGTTGGTGAAACCTAATATATTAAGGTTGATTCAGTGATGTTAAATAATATTTTTGACTTGAATAAAACCAGTTAATTTAGGCCTAGATTTTACCACACAAAACACTTTTTTTTAGTGCAGAAACCCATAAGTATTGTATCAGGCCCACGCCTCAGAACCAGACTTAAACTGTGGCCAATGTTATCACTGGAAAATTTACTTTAGCTTTAGAAGACAAGTAGTGAAAAATCAAATGTGCATCATCTTGAAATAGAATTAAGCACAGCCATTATAATATAATTGCCAGTATTCCTAATGCTTTTCACTGTAGAACCCCTTAAATGCAGCAGTGTTAACTTACAGTATATAAAACCCTGGATGTGAAGAAACTGTCAGTGAGTAGATGCTGGATTAGTCTGAAGACAATGTGTGCAATGTTTAAATTGGTTAATTGGGCTAAGATCATGCAGTCTTATGATAAAAAAAGACTTCAAGATTTGCATGACAAGTTGCATTTCGCTGCTATCATGTTTTATCTCAATGCATGCCAAAAAAGCTTTTTTATTTTGTAAAAGCCTCTTAAAATTAGCCTAATAGAGATTTGTGTAAACCCGTCAAAATTGGCTATTTCTCATCATCTTACTGATAGTCTTTGAAATTAGATTCATTGGATATTTGGAACGAAGCTAATACTTTCTAAAATATATTACACAAATTACCCACATCAATTTATTACCACAATATTTTTTTCCCCCAATACCCACATCAATTTGATTTCAATCAAGTCTAAATCCACTCAGCCCATAATTGTCTAAAGAACATGATATATTGAAAGTAGGACAAACATTGTGTTTGGAGGAGAGAGGTCTAGTGCAAACCATTCAGTTTTTAAAGGTGCACTCAGTAGTGTTTTTTTCCTCATTTGAAAAGTTCTACTTCTAAAGAAATTAATAGTAATTTTGAAAAATATGTATAAAATCATGACCACTCAATTGAGATGAAGAGTTCAGTCATTTCAGTAACCTTATAAAAGCTCTTTTATTCTACATGGGGGAGGGGCGCCTCATGGGGGCAATGCGATGTTAGCATCACATGACCATCTGAATCCTACTTGCTTAATCTCAGTAACTTCCCTGTTATTGCACACTTTCATTCATGGATTAAATTAATCCTGGTTTACTGTGAAAATAACATCTCCGGTTACGTATGTAACCTCGGTTCCCTGAGATGTAGGGAACGAGACATCGCGCCGCTAACGCTTATGAGAAAAACTCCTTTTCTCTGAATTCTGAACTCCTATTGGATCACGCCAAATCAGATGCAATGGAGTTTGCGCCCGCTCAGCCAATGACATGGAGCGCTCGGCGCTCAGCTCTCTATATAAGCGGGTGGCATAGTGCCATCAGTCAGAATTTATCGACTGAAAGCTGTGGCTGAGCCACCCAATAGTGAAGTCTAGCTATGCGATGTCTCGTTCCCTACATCTCAGGGAACCAAGGTTATATACGTAACCAGAGACGTTCCCTTTTGATTTCGGTCACTTGCATCACAGATACTTATGGGAACATGTACGATCACGCCGCGGTACTGGACAAAGGACACGTAACACATAACATTCAAGAGTGAACCTCGTTGTAACTACCCCAAGTCTATAGAAGGGGCAGGACATGACATTGTATCTGTATGAAACAATGCTTAGCTTATAGGAAGCGTATAAATAAATCAACCTTGCCCTGACAGTTCTGAGGGGGCGAGGTAACAAGCACATTCGCACGCTCAGTAGTGGGATGCTTTGCCTTTAAGAGGGCCCCAAGCGGACCTAGTAGAGCACAGCCAGGTGCACGGTCCAGTAGTGAAACAGTCAGCTGAGTTCCACTAAGGGAAACACAGTGCTTATCTATCTTTCAACCAGAGAATGAGCATCTAAGGTGTGGCCGAGACACAAGTATATTAATGTATTTGTGTGGAAAACACAGTAAATATATATTCAAGCAGTTTGAATGTCTAAAGCACAGCCAAGACATAAGAGATATTGCATGTAGTGTAATTAGGCAGTATAAACGAAGTATGACGGCGCTTAACATGAAGGGCCGAGTATTGCATTGTTGAATAGAAAACGCTAAGTGGACCTAGGAGATCACAAGTGCGTGCAGTCCGTGAGTGAAGTGAATTCAGAGTTCTCGAAGTGGACCTAGGAAAACACAATGAATTAATGCTGCTGCACAGACAATATCTGTGAAGCTACTGAATGCACGTCAAGGTTGTAAAATCTTGCAAAGGTGCTCTTTTTCGGTCTCAGCCTGGCTCTAGATTCGCTCGGACCGAATTCCAGACAGGAGCTGTGCGTTGAGAATGCCTGCAGATCACTCACCCTCTTAACGGACACCAGGGCGAGTAAGAGAGCTGTTTTCAAGGAAAGAGAATGTAGATCGATAGTCTCGATCGGTTCAAAGGGGGCTTTAGTCAGCGCATCCAGCACCAAGGCCAGGTCCCATGTAGGGATCGTAGCTGGGCGGGGAGGATTAAATTGCCTAGAAAGCTGACCACGAAACAGTGTCTACCTAATGGCATGCCCCCTACAGCTGCATGATTTGCCAAAATAGCAGCTACATATACTTTTAGCATAGACGGAGTAAGACCTGCGTCTAAGCGATCCTGTAAAAATTCAAAAATGACTGAAATAGGGCAATTAACGGGATCATAACGTTGTGTTTTGCACCATTTAACAAACACATTCCATTTGCAGGCATAGAACCGTCTCGTAGATAGGGCTCTAGCATGCAAAATTTTATTCTTTATCGACTGTGAGAGGTCTTCATCATCCGACGCGACCCACTCAACGACCACACATGTAGATTCCATAACTCCGGCCGCGGGTGCCAAATCGAGCCATGAGCCTGAGAAAGAAGGTCCCGTCTCAGTTTCCCACGGTTCAATCAAACCCCAAACCCCGAACCAAACAAACAGAAAAAAGAAAAATGTGTGCATTAACCCCATGCAAAACAGCGTCATATGGCGTCCATCTCTCTAAACTCGCAGTCCACGTATGCCTATAAGAGCCCCCGTGACAACTTTGCAGTCAGATTGGTCAAGTCCTGTGTTTCTATACAAATATTGCGAGACAGAATTTTACATCAAAAGATAATCTATAAAACAAACTCCAGCCAATAGGTGGAATAAACACAAAGAACATGTAGATTCATCCACATCCACTGTCCCGAAAGGTGTGTTCCTTCACAAAACAAACTCCAGCCGCTTGGTGGAACCAGCACAAAAAAAAAAAAAAAAAAAAAAAAAAAAGGGGCGCTCAGTTTCCAAGTGAATGTTCAAAGAGTCGGTCCACTTGGCTGCAATGTAAGTACCACAAAATAACTTACTCCATTGACTTTATGAAGAACATAACTTGCTGGGGACATGTGAATGTTTTACGGCCATCCTTAGCATCTATTCTCAATTTGTCCGGGAACATCAGTGCAAAAGCAAGTTTCTCTCTTTCACTCGATTTCCAGCTTAAGCCCTTTTATGTCGAGCAGACTCGGAAAAACCCTCTTCAGCCTCAGGAATTCCAACAATCCGGACATTATTCCGTCGGCTACGGTTCTCCATGTCCTCCAACTTCTCCCAGACATGCTCCAAATCCACCTTGGTCGCTAGCGGATTAGCACATAATTCCCTGTCCGATGACTCCAGAAAATCGATCCATTTCTTGACATCCCCCACTCTTGTAACCACCTCAATGAATTTAGTCTCCATGGCAGTGATAGATCGACATATTACAGCAAAATCCTCCAAGTCAGCAACGACCTTCAGTATTTCGATGTTCAATATTTCCCATTGAATTTCCCGAATTTCTCCGACCAAATTGACTCCCGGGCTCAGGGCCTTCACGGGGGTGTCAGCTTGAGCACGTAAGTGTCTTTTAATGTCTCCAGAGCCCGAGGATTTTGAATTCTTTGACATTGTCCTCCTAGAACAGTTATGGAACAGAGTGTATCGAATCTCACTGGTTTATATCATTAAGTGTTAAAACTAGCACAGTGCCCAGAGCTCGCCGTTCACACGTCTGGACCTTGCATGGCATCACGTGACTCTCCGTTCAATCTCCTTTAAGTTTGTAAGTGTGTCACACAGATCGTAGGGTGGAATGGATAATGTCACCTGGGCTGCAGAGGTTCCTGGTGAGGGGGGTGAAGTGTTTGACAGCATGTCGTCCTTCTGGAAGTTCTATCCAAATGTAAAGTCTCGAGCTGATGTGCACTGCTTTTGGGTTAGAGAACCAAACTTCACAGGAGTTCCTGGAAGGATGGTGCTGTGCTGGGTAGGGGTGTGAAGAAAGGTAGGGATATGAAATGGTAGCAGAACTTTATGAACAGATGGAGTACTCACATCAGGTGCTTCTAATTCCACGATTGTTGATTGTGGAACTTAGGAATCTCCCATGACTCAACATGGCAGTATGTAAGGGAAAATTTAAAATGTACAATGTTATCAGTGCAAAATCGTTTGTGGTGTCAGTAAACATGTGAAAGCATTAACATATTTCCAATAAAACTTCAGTCCATTAAATGTACAGTATGTGAGCAGTGTGGTACTTGGTAACACACTTTAAGTCCTACTATTCAATTAGTCATGACAGTCCACCATGTTTTTTTTTTTTTTCAACAGTGCAAAAACAGGGTTTGTTAAAGTTGTCTCATTTCACAAATAAAAAACAAAAAAACAATTCCCAAATATTATCAACACATTTGCTTCAGTTTTTTGTTTTTGTTTAAGTTGAACACCAGTCAGAAAGCACAGAAGATTCAATGTCACAATTTACAGTCTTTTTAGTTTCAGCTGTTTAACAAAATTCACTAAACATTTTCAGGTGTCAACCAATCACACAATTCAAATGTTCAAAGTTCAAATGAAGTCACATTTGACACAATGTAAACAACCTTTTATTAAATAAATTCGAGGTTTGGGCCTGTCAAAATAAATCTCTTTGCCAAGATAACTCAAAAGCCACTGGTTACAAAAATGTGTAAATGTATTTACAATGAATTCACGAGAAACTTAAGTTTTCACAATGCAATTTTCAAAATAAACAAAATGAATATTTCAGAACACAATACAAAATACAAAAACACATAAAACAATGATTAAAACATCAAAGCGGATATCACAATGTGTATGAATGTATATGGGTGTAAAATGCAGGAGGGAGAACATGATATAGAGTTGAGGTGTGATGAGGTAGAAGAATTGTGTACACTGGTTCCAGAGGGTTTACATGTACCTTTGTAATTGGGGCAGTGCTACAGGAGCATAGAGGGAGATTCAACAGAAGGGAACATAGGTAGATTCAAGCAATATCCTGAAGCTTCAGCTTTCGACCTTTGTTCCATCACACCTTGAATGCGGAGCTCTTCGGCGGTCAGCAGACTGCTTGCAGTTCCCTTTGACTTACGCCACTCCACATGAACTCAGAAGTGTTTGACCACTGTGTGATCCAGGCCAGCACTTTAGTGATGGGCATTTTTGGTCCCTTCACTCAAATCACGTTCCTTTTCCCACATCACTTGTATACAGACACTTTTCTTTCACATACCAGCACGGCACACAACTCTTTCCCACACCTGTTCCAACTCAAGTCATATCTTCTTGTAGTACACACTTTGTAGCACTCCTGCTCTATGACGATTGGACATTTTATCTTCTCTCTCCTCTCTGTAATTAGGTGGTGGCGGATCCTTAAAGGGACAGTGCGCAGATTCACTCCGCCACAACCCCGACCTTGCACATACATTACCACTTGCACATGTACATACGCCATTCTGTTATATGTCCCATTATTTGTATGTCTGTTTATACTCTTACCTTGTTTTATATTCTGTCTCACTGCAATGTTCTGTGTTCTTATCACCCAAAAAAATTCCTTGTGTATATGAGAACAGTTGGCAATAAAGCACTTTCTGATTCTGATGTGTCTTAACAGCCTGTGCAAATTAGTCTCACCACGCTGTTCAAGCAGCCTCTCGCTGCAAGCTCAGACAGGGTTAAAGCGGTAACAAATGCCATAGGAGTATTTATTGCTGCAGATATGCGACCATACTCATGTCTTTGAGAACATAGGATTTAAGCATCTACTTAACGTGCTTGAGCCCCATTATAAAGTTCCTACAAGAACGCATTTCAGCAATTCTGTAGTGCCCGCTTCATATAAACAAGCATGTGCTTGAAAATTGTGTGATAAGTACAAGTGGTGAGCTGAAAGGAAAAAGATACAGAAATCTGCAATGCTTGTCTTAATTTTGTTAGTTAATATAATTGCAATTTTGTCCTCATTTATTTGTATACAATGTGCATATGAGGATCTTAAGTTTTGTATTGTAATTTTGTTGAAGTGCCGTCATGTATAAATGAGCCTTCACATTAAGAATTGCTGCCCATCAGCCACTGTGTATTCAAAATAAATAAAGACTTTGTTTCCGCTGCTGTACCGAAACCGTACTGAGCCGCAATCCCAAAACTGAGGTACGTACCGAACTGTGAATTGTGTACCGTTGCAGCCCTAATAATATATATATATAGGCTGTCAATTGATTACATTTTTAACTGAATTACATGGTATGCAGATTAATCAAATTAATCGTAATTGATCACATATAAATATTTGCTTAAAGCCCTTCAAATCAAAATAATTAATGATTAAGTACATAGTTATATTTAATTCAAAATTATAAAAAATATAGATAATTAATGCATTACATTGTGGCACACGAGTAAAGCATTAAAAAAAAAGACGGTAACACTTTACAATAAGGTTCTATTTGTTAACATTAGTTAACATGAACTAACAATACACAATACTTCTACAGCATTTATTAATCTTAGTTAATGCTAATTTCAACATACTAATACATTTCTCAAATCAAAAGTTGTTTAACATTAGTAAATGCATTATGAACTAACATGAACTTACAAACAATTGTATTATTAACAAATAAATAAATGCTGTAAACAATATATTGTTAACCATTTGTTCATGATACCTAATGCATTAACTAATATTAATGAATAGAAACTTATTGTAAAGTGTTACCAAAAAGACAATTCCAAAAGTGGCTTTAGTATGCACTATGTTTATTTCCATATTATTGAACTTATGTCATCTGCCTATCATTGGCCTACAGTTCACAGCAATCCAATCTGCAGTTGAATTCATCAATCAGTCCGAGAAAGATTTATGAGGGCTCGTCTACGGACGTGTCAGCGTACATCTGCGTCAGATGCTTTTGGAGCATCTCGGTTGCGTTGCGTCATAAACATACAGTTTTTAGGTCGCTGTGCCAAGTTCATAGTTTGATACATAGAAAAACACATCTTGAGATCTGCTGTCGGTGAGCCTGGTTTGTTCTCTGTATAAGCGCATTGCCCAAACAGCTGAAGAGTCGCTTAATGTCCCCTGCAGAAAACAGGTGGTACTTCAAGCTCGAATTGCTCAGATGAAAGGAATATCCCTTATTATGGTTCAGGGACTTGATTAATTGCGTTATTTTTTTTTTTTTATATCAATCGCACTGAATTAACATGTTAAATCGACACACGTTTCGGAAGGAAATTGGTACTTTAATTCACCAAAATGGCATTCAGCTGATCACAAAGTATAGTCAGGACATTACTGATGTAAAAAACAGCACCATCACTATTTGAAAAAAGTCATTGTTAATCAAATCTTGACAGGCCACATTTCCAGCAGCCATCACTCCAACACCTTATCCTTGAGTAATCATGATAAATTGCTAATTTGGTTCTAGAAAATTTGCAATTATATCAAACACTGCTGAAAGCTATTTGGTTTGATAAATGAAGCTTAACATTGTCTTTGTCTTCGAGTTGCCACAGTATGCAATAGACTGGCATGTCTTAAGATCAATATTAGGTCAAAAATGGCAAAAAAAAGAAACATCTTTCTCTAGAAACTTGTCAGTCAATCATTGTTTTGAGAAATGAAGGTTATACAATGCTTGAAATTGCCAAAAAAAAACAAAACTTAATTTTTCATACAAAAAGTTGTACACTACAGTCTTCAAAGACAAAGGACAACTGGCTCTAACAAGGACAGAAAGAGATGTGGAAGACCAGATGTACAACTAAACAAGAGGATAAGTACATCAGAGTCTCTAGTTTGAGAAATAGATGCCTCACATGTCCTCGGCTGACAGCTTCATTGAATTCTACCCGCTCAACATCAGTTTCATGTATAACAGTAAAGAGAAATCTCCGTGAAACAGAAAAACAAAAAGAAAAGGTTAGAGTGGGCAAAGAAACACAGACATTGGACAACAGATAATTGGAAAAGAGTGTTATGGATCATAACCCCACTGAGCTTTTGTGGGATCAGCTAGACTGTAAGGTGTGTGAGAAGTGCCCGACAAGACAGCCACATCTATGGCAAGTGCTACAGGAAGCGTGGGGTGAAATGTCACCTGAGTATCTGGACAAACTGACAGCTAGAATGCCAAGGATCTGTAAAGCTGTCATTGCTGCACGTGGAGGATTTTTTGATGAGAACTCGAAGTAGCTTAACATTTTTCTCAAATTGTAATTTTTCATGTTTTTAATGTCCTGACTATACATTGTGATCAGTTGAATGCCACTTTGGTGAATAATAGTACCAATTTCTTTCCATAAGAGCAAAATCTGTACATTATTCCAAACTTATGGCCACCAGTGTGTGTGTGTGATATATATATAAAAAAATAAAAACCCGTACACACACCAAATTACTGCAGAGCGCATCTTTTTGCTTTCATAATATTCTTTTGTGTGCTTAATTTTGTGGGAAAACAAATTGCTTGTATTGTGAGTGATTATCGTCGTGCGACACAGTTTGCATATATTTTTCTGTTGTGTGTTGGGTTTTGTAAACCCTTGTCACACCTGTTTTAATAAGTTCCTCTTCATTTTCTTGACTTGTTTGAGAGTCGGCCCTTTCTGTGAAGATGTTTTTCTCAGGGTTTTTCCTGGGTCTAAATGATTAAGTAGCACGCCTGATCCCGTTTTGCGCTCTCCTGTAAATATCAGGAAGCATGTTGGACTCCAGAGATTGCGCATGCAACACTAACATGAAACAGATGCATACGTCAGATCAGAATCATATTAAGCGCTTATGAAACGCTGAACACGAGATGAATGTAATTGAATTTGCATGGGTGGCCGGTGACTTTTTTTTAAACCCTGTCCATGTTTTTTAAATTCTCTGTTTCATGTGAAGCCCTGCCCACTAATAGATAAATCGAAGCTGCGCACATGGATGTTTACATATCGCGATATACACGAGCAAAATCTCTATCGACTAATATATATATATATATATATATATATATATATATATATATATATATATATATATATATATAAAATCTCATATCACCCAGCCATAGTTTCAGTGGTGTATCTCTCTCCAGTTTCCTTAAATCCTTTTTTCACTGGCCTTTGAGTCTGGAAAATGAGTTTGAGGATATACAGTATGCTCTGAAACGCTTGCAGTATGTCTTGTCTTCTGTTGTCTCTTGTTGTCTTCTAATGTGTCCTAAAATTCTGAAGCACTTTGGTCAACTTTGTTGTTTTAAATGTGCTAGATAAATAGTTAAATTGAGACTTGTGATGGGTAAAGTTTTTATATTGTGAGGACCACATTATCCATCATGTCAGAGTCGTTAGTAAAGAATTGATCTACAATTATCCCATTAAACAGAGCTGTAAATGACATTGTGTTTCCACCCCCTTAATTATAAACAGTTTGTGATGAATGCTGCTGACATCTTGAAGTGTAAACCCACGTGTCAGTTTTGACTGAATTTGTTAACGGTGCTATTCAGTGTCCTTGTGCATATGGTTGAACAAGCACTTTACAGTCTACACAGATTGAAAATCCCAGCACCTAAGAAGGTCAGACTTTTTAGAAACTGGGCTTTGTGTTAAATCAATGTTTTTAAAAATGTTGAGATTGGTTTTGATTGCTGGTTATACTTGGTAATGATATTTCTAATGTTCATGTTGCAATTTTGTCGCAATAAGTTTTTTGTAATAAAAATGGTTGCAATTAAAGTGTAAAGTGTGTTTGGTTACAGAAAACTGACTTGTGCCAAAGGTTTCAAATATGCCATTGTTGAATCTGAATGTGAAATTCATCCTCTATGAACAGACTTGATACAGATTGTTTAAACCAATACAGAAAAAGGTATTACAATTCATTTATGATTAATGTTACAGTGTCATCTATGAAACATCCATATTTTGGAATCTAGATGAATCACTGAATCACACTTCCTGTGAACATTTATTAATATACAGCAAACTTCTCTCTCTTTGCATACTATAAATGTGTTTGAAGCTCTTCAGCTATAAAATGTTTAGAGACTGAAAGCTCAATCCTAAGGCTTTCATTGGTATTGTGCGATGGAAGAGATAAGCTACTGTACATATTCCAGGCACTAACAACCCCTTTCAACAGTTTCCTCACCATTTACCTGCTCAAAATTAGGGAGAGTTGAGATTTTTTCCAATTGACCAGTCCCTATACATTTATCTACATTTTGGTTTCCCTTAGAACAAATCCCTGACTGCTACATGAATGCAGTCTTTTTGAGAAAAATCTATCTTCATAGACTAGCCTGACATATCATTTCTGGACCATGAGAGAGAAAAATGGCAGTTTGTGTGTTCGCATTTAGCATTACATATAGTGGTCCCACAGTATTTGGACTCTTAAGCCACGTTTAAAAATATTAATTTCATTGCATTAGAAAACAAAATATCAAACCATGTGGCATTTAAAGAACCTAGAATTTCTTTTTTTAGCAAAATATTTCACAAAAAGTTTCTTCATACATCCACTAAAAATCAGCTTGGTAGCATTTAGGTTAAAAATAGCAGAAATGGCAAAAGAAAAGTGAAGCGAGTTCTGAGAAAGTCCAGCATTCATTTGCAGATGCCACACTTGCTTTGATTTTTGATGTCCTATGCAATGAAATTCAAGTAAGTGATATGAAATTTTGTAAGTGTGGCTTAAAGGAATAGGCTATTAAGGGTTCAAAGTTAAGCTCAATCACATTTGAGGCACTTATGATGAAAGTGGATGGGGCAAATTTTTTGAAAGGTTTAAATGCAGAAATGTGAAGCTTAATTCTACTGTTAAAAAGTGTGTTATTTGAGCTGAAAAGTTGTTTAAATGTTTTTTTACGGTCGGTTTACAGTGTTAAGACGTCATGTAAACGAAGATGTAAAATTAGATAACATTACACAGAAAAGGTTAAGTGATTTTAATACACTTAAATCATATTAACATGAATATTGTATATGTCTTGTGGCTATACTTTTTGTGTTTTATCATTTACAGATTGGCCACATTTACTTACAATGCAAGTGCCTCACAGTAACCCAGATTTGTGCTTTTTTAAAGAGGAGGAGGGAAAAGTCGAAAGTAATTGTTGTTGTAATAAACATTGTTACAAATGCTGTCGATTTGAGCTTAACTTGTATTGAAGCCGGAATATTCCTTTAAGTGTTCAATTTGGGGCCACTGTACACTGTAAACTAAAAATTAAGTCAAAATCAACAATCAAATTCATATTAAATAGCACAATTATGACCAAGACATTTTCTGTTATAGCATAATTTCCTGTACAGCTGCTCTGAAACGAAAAGCGCTATACAAATAAATAGTACTTGATTTGACTTGTAAACCCCAATGCACAAATAATTAATTGTTGAGTAGGGAAAAATTAAATCAAAATTAGTTCAAATAAAATGAACCTTGACGAGTATTTAGAACTCTCTTTATTTTGAGTTCACGAAACTGACACCTTTTAGGTAACCTGAATTGTTTTATTGTTTTGAGTTTAATAAACTTGTCTCTTTAAAATTTACAGGAACAAAGTTAAACTGGGCAGGGTAAAATTCTTTTTCAAAGCATGCTTTGCATGGCACCCAACTGTGAGGGTAAATGTTAAAATTAAGTGTTATATAATGTCTTTGTGCAAGATGAATTAAAGGGGATACTTAGTGTTTGTTTTGTTGTGTTATTTAGAAGTTTATGTTACAGTTTTACCATTATGGTGGATAGTGGAGCTTGAGATTAAGTCGAGGACAAGTACAATTAAAGAATATTTTTCTACAGTTTATTGCCGTTATTGTTGAGCAATTGCTTGTGAACGAGTCATTGACCTCCATATACTGACTCATTTTTCATTGACTGATGTCTCTTCCTTTCAAAGCCAATAAGCTCTACTGCTTCTCATGCCGATAAAGACTGACTTCAGCATGAGCCAATAGCATTCGAGTGCGGGCTGTTAAGGGGAATATCATTGGTTTCACCCGCTGACTGAATACGGCCATCACTGATCTAGTCAGTCATTTGAGTCTGAACGACATGAGATGTCATTCGTGAACGAATTCTGGTTAACTCGTTCGCATATGACTCGTGAACAAAGATCTGCTGAATGACTGAAAGAGAAGCTGCATGTCAATCATTTAGTTCAGCATGTGAGTCAGTCATATTCAACAAGGAGATAAATGGGTGAAATGCACTTAGGACAAGTTTACAGGTATACACAAAACATTCACCACTTTATGAATGTGTATTAATGACAGAAGACGTACAGTAAAAATTACATGAATTATGGATGGAAATGTTGTACTTTGATGCACAGTGTATGATGTTTAGAACTTTGTTTTGGTAATAATTAAGCCCAGCATTAGACAAAATATAGGGAAAATAAGACCTGATATTTGTGGTGAAAATGGTTATGGTGTTTAAACTACTTTTAAAGTGTCTTCATACTTTTGTAGAAATGCTAATTCCATCCGTCTTTGTGTTGTTTTTAAAAGACTGACTTTAGCGCAAGCCAGTAGCATTCGAGAACGGGCTGTGAAAGAGCATATCATTGGTAGGACCCACTGAATGAATACAGCCCTTCACTAAACTAGTCAGTCATTTCGTTTGTGTCGTGAACGAACTAAATGTACTGGTAAACTCTTTCTTGGCCGACATGAACGAATCAGTCATCATGAACTGATGATCTGCTGAACGAGAGGAGAAGCTTTCATTCAACAAGACAAGGGGCCGGATGAAAAATGTGATGACCACACATTACAATGACATACGGACGTTATTGAAACTCAGTTTTAGGCTAGTATTGTTGTCCTTTTGTATAGTTTGTTAAAAAGTCATGCTCAGCAGTTCACAGTATGATAGATATGCATTTGTGGGGAAAAGCTTATGATGCTTTAATACTCTGCAGTGAAGTTTCTTAGTAGAATTTTAATAAAGGATAATTAGACTTGTTCTGGTCAAGAATTATTGCTTTCAGTTCAGTTAAATTATTTGGTGCCATCTGCAGGCGCAAAGACGTAACTTGAAAATTTGGTCAGTAAACTAAATCAATGAACAAATTATTTGTGAACGAAATCAAAAGAATAGTCACTAAAATGAATCAAAATCTCCACCACTACTAGTACTAGATACGTTTCCTCTACTTGAAGTATTTAAGTTAACAAGTAATCTCAAATTTAAGTTGATTGCCATAAAAATGTATGAGTTAGCTTGCTCAATATTTCAAGTTAAGAGCAATAAACACGCATTAGAACAAAATCAAAATCTGACATTTTTGCTTACTTTAACTTAAATGTAGCTGATTGCCTGCTAACTTATTTGGGTTTACAGTGTAGGCACTTCACTGATACAGATATGCATTTAAAAGAAAAGGTTTGTAAAGCTCCAAGTGTAGGATATTTAAGCAGTGACACAAAGTGAATTTTCCATCCTGAATCCAGATGTTGTGGTTTTTCCAAACATGAACCTCTCCAGCTATCTCTCTGAGAAGATACAAGTTTGAGACAGCAGATTCTGCTTGTGTATCTGGTTCTTTTCAGTCTTTAAAAAGGAAAAGTTCACCCAAAAAAAATGACGATTCTGTCATTATTTTATTCACCCCCAGGTTGTTCACACGTGTATGACTTTTGTTTTTCTGTGCAACATAAAAGGTAAATTTTTAAGTAATATCCTGGCTACCCTTTTCAATATAATGAAAGGGGAATGAGGCTGTTCAAGCTCAGTGACATTTATCATATGCTAAACGCATATTAAAGTAGATCATATGGCTTGTGCAATGTAGTCTGGTCTTCCTTTACCATAGCTTTTTGTGGTGAACGGACCAAAATTTCAACTCTGAATTGACCTAAAAAGTTGTGTTGCACAAAAATGCCATAGAGGCCTAGATGCCACATGCATTTGAGGGAAAAGTTTCAGTGAACAACTTTGATTTGATCAGTTTCTCACACAAAGCTATCAAATGACTTCATTAGTCTTGGAGTACAGTGCACAAGTCGTATGGACTTGTGTTTTTTTATAAATCCTTAAATATTCACCTTTTGTGTTCAGTCTTATAACACGAGGGTGACAAATTGATGACAGAAAATACATTTGTGTGTGAACTATTCCTTTAAGTACTTAAGAACTGTTTGACTTTTCTGAGCTTCTCTCTAACTTGCAAAATCCATTTTCATAACTTGCAATTGGACCCATACAGTGTACTCTCAGGTATACTTGCTTAAATACCTCCTTGTTCACTAGAATGTTGTATTTCTGTTTCTCCTGTCATAGGGAGGAAGGATCAAAACCTGCCCTAAAAAGCATCTGGTGGTAAATCCCAGATAAAATATTGCCAGTGTTGGCTTAGTTACTCTGGCAGAGTAGCTATTTCCTGAACCAGATGGTCATTGCTGGGTAGCTACCTCAAGTACACAATGTCCCAGATCTAAAAGTGCCACGATAATTTCACGAGGCAGCAACTGAGCTGATATATGTGGCCGGGCAAAGTTCCAGGTCATTCCGAAATATGAAGCCAAATAAGTACATCAGCAAATGAGAACCTTTTTGTGTAACCCACATCAGGAATAAATGGAGTGCAATTCTTTTAAGTGCAGTGTCAGTGAAAAGCTCAGTATTCACAATAATCACCCACAGAGCTGACAGACATTATCTTGGGCTTGGAGAACAGCACATAAATCATTAGCTCCGTCAACTGTAGCAAGCGAGATTTCATAATTTGGCAAGAATTATTGTATGTGGGTGTTTGACACTGAAGCAAGAAAAAGTTAGGGAAACAAATAGAGAGAATGTGGACATGAAATCACACGGGAAATCGACATGTTGCTTCCAAAAGTTTAATGCACCTCAAAAAAAAAAAAAAAAACCTCATTTAGCCAAATTACTTACAAACGCATCCCCCATTAGAAATGTTTGCATCAATTAAAGCGTGAACACGTTTCCCTTGAGCTCTATTAAAAGTGCATTGAGAGAGCAGCCTCCGGGGGAACCTGGAAGTAATCACGTTCACATACTGGTTAAAGCAATTCGAACATTGCATTTATGCACTGAGATTACATATTTACCACACTGACAGTTAGGTTTAGGGTTGGGATTTTGGTAAGGTGGTAGAGTGAATAAAATATACACTCCTGTTTACCATATAACATCCTCACATCAACTAAAAACTTGATTTTGGTGCCACTCTGTGGACATTTTACCCAGAAATTGGAGCTTACACGTGCCCATACGTTCAACACCACTTCCAGCTTCAGCCACTGGGGGCAATGATTCTAATTTCGGTAAGCACAGAGCGAATTCTGTAGCAGAATTTTTGGCCTACTATCGCCGAATTCACAGAGTGATCAGTTTGGAGTGAGAAAGTGTAACCCATGAGCTCATTTTCTGCGATTTCCATTTTGAAAGCCATATTCTCTGGTCTTCTACTCCGTTTCACTCCCCTAATATAGTTTTAATTCTCCATGAGCTGGGTTGGGGAGGAACAAGCAATCATCTGTGGTGAATTTGTGACATACTGGCTCATAGCACTACAGTACTGTGTCATATCACTGGGATTAGATCTGCAGTGACCTGGTTTCATGAGAGCCTTTTAAATGCTAAACAGTTCATACTTGTAAGAGAAGGAGAGAGAGAGCGAACATTCAATTGTAAGTGGCTGTATGTATTAAAAAAAAAAAAAAAAAAAAAAAAAGTAGCATGCCACACCTACCAATAGTGGGTGAATTGAGAAAATTATCATGATTTTCTCCCTCATTTTCGTTTTGGTGGCATCAAGTCAACTCAAGTAATTTTTATTTGTATAGCACCTTTCACAACACACCATTTCAAAGCAGCTTTACAGAAAATCATGCTTTAGCAGAAAATGAAACTGTAATATCTATAAAGTCTTCATTGTGTAGTCTGATTAAATTGTAAATAGTGTATAAAATAATTGTATTTAGAACCCCAGTGAGCAAGCCAAAGGCAACTGTGGCAAAGAACACAAAACTCCATAAGATGTTGTTTAATGGAGAAAAATAACCTTGGGAGAAACCAGGCAAATTCGTTTTTGCTAATTAAAAAAAAAAAAAAAAAAAAAAACCCACAAAGACATAGCATTTTTTAGAAATGTTGAAAGTGATTCACACTCACAATAGATGAAGACTCCAGTCATCAGTCACTCAAGAAAAGCGGTTTAATTTTACATGGTGTGTCGCCCCCTCATGGGCGCTGCCATGTTGACAGCATATTACTACAAATTAATAATGACAATAATAACAACATGTTTACTATATATAGCGCTTTCAGTCAAAGCTCAAACATAAGTACATGTGAACAAAACAAGCAAACAAAACAAACACAATATACTTACTACGAACAACAAGGAAGCCCAATACAAGAGTATAGTACAGTGTGATGGTGTGGTTTTGATAAACAGGTGTGATCCACCAGAAAGTCCAAACAAAATGAGTGCAAGTGGAAAGATAAAATGTCCAAGAGGTTCAAGAGGCTCCAGCTGGAGTCATGAAACCACCCGCTACTACAGCTTTCATGGCATGGATCACAGATAAACAGCGCAACAAACGTGTTCAGCTAGCAGAGAACTGGTGAGTCGCGGCTGCCTAGTCACAGTCCAGCACACAGCAACACTTAATTAGTTCGGACTGAATCCAAGAATGTCCGTAATAGGGATGTGTGTAGTTTGAGACCGAGAAAAACACAGACTAAAAGTAACAAAACAGAAGATAAACATCTTCAATGTAAAGCGACAGCACTTAGTTTACCAACTTCCAGTATCCAGGATGACAGGTGTCATTATGGAGTCCAAAACCACAAGTGCGACTGGGACCGATGGGACGAGTAAGAGCCAGCTAAAATCTTACTGAGTGCACCTTTAACCAAAGGCTGTAATAAATAACATTAAAAAGAAAACAAATAGGCCATATTTGGTATCATTAAAGATGACAAATATAGAAAAAATTAGATAAAATTACTGACCATACAAAGAAAGCAAACTCACTTTTTTTAGCCACTAAACTTCGGAAGTAAACTGCAAACAAATGGAACTGTAAAAATAAACATTGTATAGCAACATCTTCCTTGAACACACTCGCTGTTTGCCATTGGTCAAACAAACAGATAGTGTCACCCCAAACTCATGCCATTGGTTGAGTCAATGTTGCTGTCTGACTCGTCAGTACGCTTAAACAAGCGGAGCAATATTTGGAAGCGCCCTGTGATGGACTGGCCACCTGACCAGGGTGTTTCCCTGCCTTCAGCTCAAGACAGCTTGGATAGGTCTTGGCACTACCCATGACTCTACATAGGACAAGCGGCTTTAGAAGATGGATGGATATTGGAAAGTATCACAAAGTCAGTGTTTACCACTTTTCAGGGAAATAAAACTACAATTGGTTTATAGTTTCTCTGTATTTGGGATACAATAAAATATTTTAACATCTAAAACATTAAACACATTAATGCAGTAGAGCACATGAGCTGGAATTACAATAGGCCAGAAGTATGCTCTAATGACGTCAATGAAATTGCAGACCCAATTTACTTCAAATGAAACGAGAAAGAGACAGTTTGAACATTCTGAGTTTTAAATCGGGTTTTAGAGATAGACAATTAGTGGTCATTTAGCAGACGCTGTTTCCCAAAGTGACACATACATTTATTGCAGGGACCTTGGGTTGCTCAAGGGCACTGTGGTGATGGCTCATTGGACAACCCTTGCAGGGCTTGAACCCACAACCTTTTGGTTACCAGCTCAGATCTTTATCCTTGCCATTTTATAGACTAAGTTGTCAGTTACTGACCTAACGATATTTATTAATTCTTAATTTTCTCCTTTACCCAACCCTGACAGACTCACTTTTGCACATTTAACTTGATGCAGAAGTTGCCTCTTGTGCTTCCAGATTCTTTTGTTGCTCCTTTTTGTCAGGCAGAATGAAAAGAGCTCACTTTTCATGAGGCTTGAGGGAAGTCAACTGGAGACTCTGAACACTGCTGTTGCTGTTATATAGAGAGAGGAGATCCCTCTACTGGTTACTGTTGGTACAACTACAGTCTTATATACTCTATTTATGAAGTATTTGCAGACCAACTTGTAGGTAAACCAGAGAGAGTACAGGCCTGAACAATAACGATTTTTAAAGCTAGTAGTTCAGATTTTAACTTGCCTTCCCACAGTTTCACTGGCTCAGCCACAAATATTATAAATAGCTATTTTTGCAGAATATTTTTAGGTGTCAGAAAAAGTATTTACAGTAGTTATATTTTTCATTACAACAAAAGCTATAATGTAACTCCAAGACACCAATAAATTCGTAAATAACACATATTTTATAATTTACAACCAATTCTAACTGATACTTCCTAGATTATAACAAATAATTCTTGCAATTTTGACAAAACCTCATCTATGCCAGCTAGAACACTCTACATTTAAATCAGCACAATTCCACAACAGTTTTCAAAATAACATAAAAATGCAAAGGTTTTCAATTGCTAGGCATAAAAGCATATGTATTTGATCATAAATAATGAAGAACGGCATGTTTTCTGGAAGGTAGTGGAGTCATAAGTAAGATGTTACCACTAGCGTAGCCAAGGGTGGGCCTGGGAGGTGGGCCCACCCCACCAAATCATTGTCTTATGCCCTTATTCCACCAACAGCCAAAAAGTTTCTGGCAACAAACCATGAACTGCTAACATCAGAGACTGTTGGACTGGGTAATGTCAGCATTTAACCTTTCAAAACAACAGCAGCTCAGAAAACAAAACCAGAACGCTCTTATTCAAACAAAGCTATTTACACTGCAAACTCCTGATGTGGCGATGAGACATGTCATATGTGCATTGATTGCTATGAATTGTATTAATAAAGCTATATTGTACATTTAAATAGCTTCTATCCTGTTCATCAAAACCAGATTGAGTTGACATAAAATGCTGAATTAAACAACTTTGGATGTTTTTTGCTCTCAAAACTCAAGACTTTTACATTCCAGTCTCTTTTTTTTTTTTTATGACTAAACTAAAATATTGTTATTTCCAAATGTCATATGCATGAATTTATTTGCTATGATTTTTTTTGTCATAACTTAGTAAAACAGTCAGGCATAGATAGCGCTGAATATTTTTTCCTCTACCTCAGAACCGGATTCCTTTATGCTTATTGTCTTTTAGATTGCTATCGCATCAGCGTCATCTCTCCCATGCTTTATTAAGAGTAGAGTTGCGAGGCAGTGACACGATCAGAGAAAGTTATTTTATTGACTGTAAACCATAAGAGACATAGCGATAATACCCAGTTCTGTCATTTTTATCCATCATTTTCATCCGTTTGATGAATTTGAAATTGATCCATTCTATGGTTAAATTTTCCCCTCCGTTTTTCAAAAACGTCCATGGTAAATCCTCGAATCCCCATATAATAATACAAATCTGTTCTCAGGAGGGACTAAAAACTAAATGTTTTCTACTTCGGTTTGTTCTGAGCAAAAATGTTATTTTTTCGTTACCGGTTAGAACAAAATAAAAGAACGGATAAAGTTATTTTTAAAATGACAGTAATCTACTCCAAGGGGTTGGTGAAATACCAATTGCAGTGTTGCCAGATCTCGCAAGAGAAACAAGCAACCTGGTCTGGAAAAACGAGTCCAAAATAAGCCACTTGCCTCACCAAATTAAGCAAAAAAAAAAAAAAAAAAACAATCATAAAGCAGTTATTTGATTTTATCCCTTTTTCTCCCCAATTTGGAAATTCCCAATGCACTCCAAGTTCTCGTGATGACGTAGTGACTCGCCTCAATCCGGGTAGCAGAGGACGAATCTCAGTTGCCTCCACGTCTGAGACCATCAACCCGCGCATCTTATCACGTGACTTGTTGAGCGCGTTACTGCGGAGACATAGCACGTGTGGAGTCTTCACGCCATCCACGCACAACTCACCACGCGACCGAACCACATTATAGCGACCACAAGGAGGTTACCCCATGTGACTCTACCCTCCCTAGCAACTGGGCCAATTTGGTTGCTTAGGAGACCTGGCTGGAGTCTCTCAGCGTGCCCTGGATTTGAACTCACAACTCCAGGGGTGGTAGTCAGCGTCAATACTCGCTGAGCTACCCAGGCCCCCAACAAGCAGTTAATTAACAGTTAAGTATAATTTTATTTACAGATCTGCTTCGGAGTCAAAACCAGACAGCATCAAATCTGTATTAATGCATCATATCTAACAATAATTCAGTGAAGACTTGGAAACATCTGAGAAATGTACTTTTTACATCTAATAATGTTTTCCTTGTATCTGGATTAGCTGTGCATGTATATGTAGTATTTATACATAGTTGTTAAAAAGCTCTTCATTCACAGAATGCAACATCCACAACGGGCGATAAGGCAAAGAAATGTGTGATGCAGCAGTTTCCTTCAGGATCACGTTTAATTTTTTCGGGCACATGAAGTGGTGTAGTTCCAAAATTTTACTGTGATAAACCCTTTGGCCTTTAGCTTAATTTAAAAAAAAATAAAAAATGATCGGAACAAAATTAACCGGTTATAACCGGTTAGCAGAATTTAAAAATAACATTTTCACTCCAGAATGATTGCAAATCACATTGTTCCAGTTTTCGGTTACATTCTGTTAAAAATGTTGTTCGTTTTCTGTTTTCGTTATCGTTCCTTGAACCGTTTTTAGTCGTTATCGTTCCTTGAACCGTTTTTAGTCCCTGGTTCTCAGTCACAAGTAAGGTTCCATATTGTTTTTACCATATTGTAAAAATTAAAAAAAGTCTGAATATAGTCAAACATGACTAGTGTTATAAATAGTTCTCCCAAAAATGAAAATTCTCTCATCATTTACTCACCCTTACATACCATCCCAGATGTGTATGACTTTCTTTCATCTGCTGAACTCAAATGAAGATTTTTAGAAGAACTTCTCGGTTCTTTTGGGCTGTACAATGCAAGTGAATGGGTGCCAAATTTTTACGCCCACAAATCACATAAATCAGCATAAAAGTAATCAGTAAGACTCCAGTGGTTAAATCAATGTCTTCTAAAGTGATATGACAGGTGTGGGTGAGAAACAAATCACTTTCACATTCGCTAAGGAGGAGGCTAAAGGCTATAGCCTCTAACGTCAGTCGCTAGTGCACCTCTTGGGGCCAGGGGAGTGAGGTTTAGACATACTGCACAGCACGTACCAGCTGGCTACTGTTACACTTACATAGGCCAAAATAGTGACAGAGGTTGTAAAGGCAAAAGCAAATTGAACTGTATTTGTAAATTTTTTTAAGAAAATGTGAATGATGTTTAAGGCATGGGTAGGTCCTGTCGACCGCGTTTCTCTTTTGATGGAACACGTTTGACGCATGTGCACTATGACTGCTTAGTTACACTTTTTTAGTACAGTCAATGGCAGGCGCATGCGAAGACGATGCACACAGCTGAGTACTGTCTGTGTACTGAGAAAATCTCAAACTGTGCTGATGATGAAATTTGCCTCACACATACTGTGGGATCAGCAACGTGGACAACAGAAGTATACTATGGCCTTTACCCAGGCAAAACTGTGCGGTTGCTGTTCTGGGTGGTTGCTAGGGTGTTCTGGGTGGTTGTTGGGGTGTTCTGGGTGGTTGCAGGAGTGTTTTTGGTGGATGCTGGGATGTGCTTGGTGTTTGCAAGGGTGTGGCTAGGGAGTTCTGGGTGGTTGCTGGAGTGTTTTGGGTAATTGTTAGGGTGTTGCTAGGATGTTCTGGGTGGTTGCAAGGGTGTGGATAGGGAGTTCTGGGTGATTGTTTGAGTTTTTGGGTGGTTGCTAGGGTGTTCTGGATGGTTGCTACAGTGTGGCTAGGGAGTTCTGGGTGGTTGCTGGAGTGTTTTGGTTGTTGCTAGGGTATTCTGGGTGGTTGCTAGGTTGTTGCTAGGGAGTTCTGGCTGGTTCTGGAGTGTTCTTGATGGTTGCAGGAGTGTTCTGGGTGGTTGCTAGGGTGTTGTTAAGGGGTTCTGGGTTCATTGTTAGGTGGTTACTTACTGGTCCAATAAGAGCCCACCCTCTAGTCTGGTCCCTGGATATATCTCCAGTCCCTTCTTAAGTCTATGGGATTTTTATGCACATTTTATCATCTGACTGAAAATCTTTTGTCTGACTATTTAGAAAAGTAATAGGACATCTCCCCACAACAAGTCACACAAATTGATGTGTCATTCATGTATCTTACAAACAACGCAGTATAAATTATGCATTAAAGTTTAGGCTAATACTTAGGGCTTTGTTCAAATCCTTACCCTATATGATCAATAATAATATAGTGATGTTTGCTAAGCCATTTCAGTAGGTTTCTCTAGCAACTTGAGATTTACCTCACATCTCCAGTAATCTTGTGAAATGTGATTCTCATCAGCTAGTTGCTTAGTATTAGCAAATTTGTACTTGAAGCACTTAAATATTTCACAATATCAGCAATCCTCATGCATTATTAGCATGTGTCTCAGCATGGCACCTATGTTTTTGCTTCCCAGATGTGTTAATTTCCCACCTTATATCTGGGAGAAATCCAGTTTCTCTCTCTCACTCTATCACACATACATACTAGGCTGCCAGAATGATTCTAGTCAGTGTATGGGATTGCTGTGATGCCCAGTGCTCAGTCTGTGGCCAGAGATCAATACTTGTTGAAATTAGTCTGGTCGTGACTTTAGAAATAGCCCTGAGCACAGAGAAAGCTTTGTTAGCCACAGTGTCAGCTGCAACCTCTAGCACTGTAAAATTCTCTGTCAGAGACAGTTGTAAAAAAGCTTCATAAAAAGAAGCAGAATGTTTCCAGCTCAGTGTCCAGTCCTGGAGAGGAACCTTGAATTTTATGGTCCCTCTTTATATACTGGCTGTGAGATTGGAGTGGTGATCCCTTGAAAGGGGAAATGGTTTCTCGCAGAGAATGTAATGGATACTTCTATTGGTTGGCAGTTGGCACAAGGCCTCATGTTAATTCAACAAAAAAATCTACAGTGATTTTCACCAAGAACTTAATCTTCACTTTTTAAAAATAGCAAAGCCTGAACTTGACTTGATTTTTGTGGTGAATGAGAAATCGCGTGATAAAAAAACCCCCTTAGATTTACATTTTTGACGGGACCCAAGACATATCATAGGGACCATAATACCATAAAGACTTTGTGGTGGGGCTTTTTTTTACATTAGCCAATAAGCTTCCACCCAGAACAATATAGCAACACCCTAGAAACCACCTAGATAAGCTCAGCAACAGCATAGCAATGCAATTAAAACCACCTTAAAGTATCATTGCCCTAGCAACCACTAGGAAACTCCCTAGCAACCGCATAACAATGCCTTAGCAACCATCCAGTAAACCATAGCAACCACAGAGAAACACATTAAAAAACACTCAGAACACCTTAGTAAAAAAAAGCTACACCCTAGCAACCACCCAAAATGAACCACTTAGCAAAAAAAAAAAACACTTAGAACATCATAGCATCCTATAACATACTTGATGGTTGGCTCTTTTGACTGTGGCCATTGAGCAACCACCTAGCAACCACCCAGAACACGATAGTAATGCCCTAGCAACCACCTAGAATAACCCAGAAACCACATAGCAACGCACTAAAAACCACTCAAACACCTTTCTGTAGCAATGCTCTTGCAACCACAAGGAAACACCCTAGCAAAACATTAGCAACCAGGCAAAACTCTATAGCAACATTATTGCAGCACACTAAAATAACACTCAGAACACCTTAGCAACCACATAGCCACACCCTAGCAACCACCCAATATGAATACTCTAGCAAAACACATAGCAATGTGCTAAAAACCACTCAGAACACCCTAGCAACCATATAGCAACACCCTAGCAACCATTCACAAATCTTGTGGTGCAACATGATGGCATGTTTTGCACAGGCAAGCACAATTCAGATTTTCTTAAGAAATTGTAAAAATCTAATTTTCCGTTATACTATCATTCTTTTCCTCCTGTAAAATTGTCTGTTATAGCTTCCTTATGGTAGCATAGTGTTCATCCTGCTAAAGAATAGCTTAAACCAACTTAAGATGATTTAAGGCTGGTCTTATGGCTGGTTTTAAAAGGGTTTTGGGCACACTTTAGCTCAGACCTGTGCGACATACGGCCTGCGGGCCAGATCCTGCCCTCCACATGGTTTAATGTGGCCCGTTCATTTATCCTAAAAGCGTTTTTTGTTTCATTGGATATTTCAGTTAACTTGCATTGGGACCTAACACACCTCCATAAGCGTTTAACATGCTCAGGGTTGCCAGATAAGAGACGCAACACCCCAAATTGGAAATATTCCGCCTAATGTTATACTTATTTTGTGCAGTCTGGCAACCATGCACGTGAGTGCGCTCTTTCTATCTCTCGCTTTCCCCTTTGAACAAACTTGACGATGTCTAGTGCAATATTCTGCTCAAGGAAAAGTGTTGTACGGCCACTCTGTGTCCATTCTTGAGGCTGCTTGTTATGTTTGGTGCTGCTCAGTTTGCAGGTAAACCTTCTCAGTGATGAAATTAAATATAAAAGTAGTTCTCGGCATCATTGACGTGCGGAGGGGTAATTATTGAGACGCGAGCAAAAGCAAGCGGTGACGAATATGTATATGTATTTTGTATTTGTGCAATTTAGAAATGTTGAAGTCCCCTCGCACCAGTATGTTAATCTGTCTCTTGCAGTAATCATTTATCATAGTCATGCAACCTGTTTTATTCAGTTGTGTGCTGAATGGAAAGTCAAACCATTGACGAGACCTGCATCATGACCCTTTTAGCGTGAAAACGAGTAATGTTTTGAGAATAAAATAAGTACCGCTTTGCAATAAACATTCATTCTGATGTAGAGAGTGTTAAATTCAATAATAAATTAACAGAGAAGTAGAGATGGTAAAATAAATCATTTATAAGCTCAGCCTTTATTCAATTTTTAATGCCTGATAGAAAAGTATCTACCTTTGTAGAGCAATACAATACTTCAGGCAATTGCAGAATAGTCTTTTAGTCACATATACACTTCAGAAAATTAAGTACACAACTATTTCTGGGCTTAAAAGATACAAAAACCAAATCATTGCAGAACATTGTATCTCAAAAGGAATCCAATGTGGCCCCCTATGCACTACTTAAAGCCCGATGTGGTCCCTTTACCAAAATTGTTGCCCACCCCTTCTTTAGCTGGTCAGGCTGAGTTCCTGCTGAACCAAGCTGGGAGACCAGCTAGACCAACTGAAGATCGGCCTGGCCAGGCTGGGAGACCAGCTTAAAACAGCTTAATTATTATTATTATTAATAATAATAATAATAATAATAAAAGTCTGGAATGTTAACATATATGGGATTTGCTCAAAAATATTTATTTTATAAATGTAATAGGTAGACTGTTTTCTTCTGATCCTTGATTTTAATTTTTTGGACATAATAATTTAATTAAATATGAGGTAAGATGTCTTATCTCATTTAATACTTAAAACGAAGATGTGATGTTTTAACTTTCTTTTTTTATTTGAAATAAAATAGTACATGTAAATGAATGAATTATACATATTATTTATGAAATATGTTTGAAAATATATGGTTATTGAAACTAACATCCTGTTTTCTTTATATATATATATATATATATATATATATATATATATATATATATATATATATATATATATATAAATATTACATATATATAATATATAACATTATATATATATATATATATATATATATATATATATATATATATATATATATATATTACAACGACAGTCTTCTAAATACCCTGTACTGTTTCTTTTTCTCATTCTGCACCTTGGTACAGCTCTGAATTACGTCAACTTAGCCCATGGTCATTGCTTAGAATGTCTTCATATCAAAACCGGTCTTAATATCCACAAAAGCATGTATGATGACCTTATGTTATTATATAAGGAATCTCTTCTTAAGGCAAAATCTGACCATTATACTAATCTAATTAGGACTGCTGAGGGCAATACTAGAACTCTCTTCTCTACTGTAAATAACTTTCTTCGGTCCCCTGACACTCTTCCAGCTCACATGCAATCTACAGCTTATTGTAACACTTTTCTGACCTTTTTTAAGGATAAAATCTCTAACATTCACCAGCAATTGAATGCCATGAGTAATGTAGCTTGTAGTTCACTTTATCCAATCTCTCATGAACTTCCCCAAACTTTTCTTATGAGTTTCGATCTCCCGACAGATATAGATATTGAAATATCCAATTCTATTCTTAATTCCAAATCATCTACTCCTCAACTAGATCCCCTTCCCACATATTTGGTTAAAGCTTGTTTACCCTCCCTACTCCCCATTATAACTAAAATTATTCACTCATCTCTTATTTCTGGGTGTGTCCCGTCATCTTTTAAAACTGCTGTGATTAGTCCTATACTGAAGAAACCTGGTTCAGACCCACAAATACTTGAAAATTACCGACCTATCTCCAATTTACCATTTCTTTCAAACATTTTAGAAAGGATAGTTGCTTCTCAGGTCCACACACATCTTCTAACTCAGTGTTTCCCAAACTGGGGGTATGTGAGGTGACAATGGGGGACGCAAATAACATTCTGAGATTTACCGTTCTTTCAATTTCATCACAGTCTAAAATAACATTCAAACCCAGCTCATGTATTTCTCACTGGCAAAAAGAATTTTGTGTGCCCTTTAGTGTAGAAACACCACATGGTTGTGTCATAAAGGTCAGAAAAATATACAGTGAAATAACCCTATCTTTTGCGGTTAAAAAAATGCATCTACTCATGCGTCGTGCGTCACACAAGTATCTTTTTTCGCCAGCCCAGCACACTGCTAGGTGACGTAGCTTAGTGATAGCAAGTAAAATACTTCACTGTTTTACCAGACTCGCACATGTCAGTCATCCACAATTTTAGTTTAGTTTTTTTTTTTTCCTGCAGTTTAAAGCGTAATTTGTATTTAAGGTCTAATTAGATGCATAAGGAGTTTTGTTTCTGATGGTGTAAGTTCAAAAGCATTGATGACAGGTATCAGACATTCAGTGCCACCAAATAATTTAACACATTCACATGCAGTAATTTTCACTCACATTTATTTGCATGCTAGAGACCTGTTTTTACATTGTTGCATGATGTTTTTTCAGCAAATGACCTCAACCTTGCTAACAGTGTCAAATGTGACATAAAAAACCACCTTGAGCTGACCGCACAATTGCACAAATACATGCCCGCAATGCTCGAATTCGGCAATGATGCACATATCCAGGCACAGAACCGAACGCTAATCTTGCATACCGTGATGCGATGAGGGGGGAGTTTTAAAGTTATGCAGTTATATCATATCTAGCATACCCATCTCAATCAGTAAGCCATTTATTCAGTATGTATATGATTAATATAACATGTACAAAACATGTAATATAACATGTTTAATATATGGGAGTTGTTTTACAAAGATAACTGTGTTAAACAGACATATTTTCAAATTACCTTGTGTGAATTTTATCTATGCATTAGAGAGGGGGTACACGAAAGGTTGTTGAATGTTTGAAGGTGTATGCCACTGTAAAAAGTTTGGGAACCACTGTTCTAACTAATAACCTTTATGAACAGTTCCAGTCAAGTTTGCTCATTCTTCTTGATTTAAGTGCAGTCTTTGACACTATCTCATACTCTTAGAGAGATTAGTATCCATTGGTATTAGCGGCACTTCTCTTACTTGGTTTAAATCTTATCTCTCTGGTCGCACTTCGTTAAATTGAAATATTGTCGTTCACAGTGCTCTCCAGTTACTACTGGTGTTCCACAGGGATCTGTCTTGGGCCCTTTATTATTTATAACCTATCTTCTACCTCTTGGCTATATTTTTAGGAAATTTGGAATCCACTTTCACTAATATGCAGATGACACCCAGCTCTATCTGTCCACCACGCCAAATTCTTCAATCCCACCGTCTTCCCTTCATAACTGTTTACTTGAAATACAATCATGGTTTTCTTGTAACTCTCTCAAACTCAGTAGTAATAAAACTGAGGTTCTTCTTATAGGTACTAAATCTAATCTTGCCAAATCAAAAAGTTTTGCTCTGATCATTGACAATTCCACTGTCCTTCCCTGTTTGAAAGTTAAGAGTCTGGGTGTCATTCTGGATAGCACTCTTTCTTTTGAAGCACATGTAATTAATATTACCTGGTCTGCTTATTTCCACTTGCGCAACATAAATTGTCTTCGCCTTTCCCTCTCAACTCACAGCACTGCCACTCTCATACATGCTCTGGTCACGTCCCGCTTGGATTATTGTAATTCCCTTCTAGCCTTCAGCATAAATTACAGCTGGTACAAAACTCAGCTGCACAGATTATTTCACAAACCCCTAACTCTGTCCATATAACACCTATTCTCCAACAACTTCACTGGCTTCCTGTTAAATTTTGTATTGATTACAAAATTCTGTTATTGACCTTCAAGGCTTTTCATAGCCTAGCACCTTCCTATCTTCTCGATCTTCTTCATATATATTTTCCTACCCGCACTCTTAGATCCTGTTCCTCTCTCTCCCTTGTGATACCTTCGGTTCTATGGGGTCCAGATCCTTTAGCAGTGCTGCTCCACGACTCTGGAACTCTTTACTGCCAAATATCCGTAATTGTGATCGTCTTTCCACTTTCAGGTCCCTCCTCAAAACCCACCTTTTTAAATTAGCTTACTACAAATAACTCTTATTTATGAAGGTATTTATTCCTATGATAATGCTAATTTTTTATTTGTGATTTTAGATTTTTATTTATCTTTGATGTTCTCTTATTGTAAACTTAATTATGTCTGTAAGGTGTCCTTGAGAGTCTTGAAAGGCACCTATAAATAACATTTATTATTATTATATATTTTTTAGTTTCCTTCTATTTTTCTATTTTTTCTCTCTTTGATGTATGATTTGTATATTGTCTTTAGTAAAAATATGTACAAATAAAAAGTATATATATATATATAAAATATAATATCAGACCTTTTTTTTTTATTGGTGGTCACTGGTCACTCTGTTGTCCATAATTGGATTGTATCTGCTCACTTTTATATTGAGTGTAGTAATAGTCTTATCATGATGGCACTGTTGTCCTCTCTCTCTCTCTCTCTCTCCCTCTCTCCCTCTCCTTTTCTCTCTTGTGCTCTTATTTCGTCACTCTTTCTATTTCTGCCTGCTTCTAAGTAATTCCTCTCCACTAAAATGGGTGAAATTGTGCAGAACACAAGGCCTGTGCGATGATAACCCTGATGGATAATACAATGATAAGATGAGTCATATGTTGTGCTGATGGAAGTTCTCAGACTTCCTCGCTCTCCCCGAAGCCTTTACATCACCCCCAAATCTGACACATTGCTTCACCAAGATTTGTGACCAGAGATTGAAATCAAGTTGGAGGGATATTTTCTTAATATTCCTTCTTACCATAAGAACAGATGAGGTCAAGCAGATGGATGGTTTTTTCCCCTCCTTTCTTTCTCTCTTTCTTGGTTGGGTATTGAAGAGCTTTAGGGCTTACAGTCTCACAGGAGTTACTATGACTCAGACACTTGGAAGCTTGTCAAATCCTAATCAAATTGCAGTCCATAATCTTATTGTAGCCTTTTAACAAAGGCAGTGAGCAAAGAAACTGATATTTGCAAGATATAACAGAGATATTAGAAAGTGTTTTAAAATTGTTTTACTGTTTTACCTTTGGTCTTTTTCAGATTTAAACATTAAAATGTAATTTAAAGTCACTTTAGTAAGAAAGACTCTGCCAAAAGATAAATATTAAAAATGTAACTCAAGGTGCATCCATTTTTTTTAATGCTTCAATAAATATGTTTGTCTAACCAATGACAAATGTAGGGAGTGTTCCGGAAGCCTGTTTCAAAATCCTTATTTTTGCAATCCGTTTGGTGATGCTAGTGGTGCAGAAATTGCACAAATCAGTTGGTAGCATTCACCGTTGATCTCAATGAAAAGCATGGCCGGGTCTAAAGGCCAAAGTATACTTCGGTATACTTTCGCATTGCTGATCGCTTGCATACGTGTGACGCAAATGTCGTCATCAGCACAGTCTGATTTTCTCAGCACGTGGACAGTCCTTGTCTGTGCGCCTAGTTGGCGCTTGTGCCTGCCATTGACTGTAATTAAAGAGTATCACAAAGCAGTTGTAGTGCACTTGCATCAAACGTGTTCTTATTTGCTTACGGTCAGAAGAGTATACGTTCGCGACCATGGCTGGATACAGTATTTTCGTGATGTGTGCTTCTGTTTCCCTTGTTGTTAGTTCGGTGTTGCTGAGAGGTGCTGTCTGTCTCTTTGTGTCTTACATCTTTTACAATACTGTGATCATTTTTTGTTTATTGTTTGTCATTGCACTTTAAACTACTCTGTTTTTGCCATGAAAATAACCATGACATGGCATTACTTTCTATCCATCCATCCATGCATCCATCTAAATTCCTGTATATTTCCCTAAATGACTTAACATGTTTCACTGGTAAAAATATCAATACCCTTTAGTATCCTAGGCCGTATACTCATTAACTAACAATGAAACTGAGAAAAATGGCTTGAATTATTTTGTAGTTTTTGTAGTATTTTGGATTTTGTAGTTACTGCATTTTCACATAACTCGACAAACTCCTCTGTCACCAGACAGATCATAAGAGACCTGTTTCAGTCATTACTCAATTTTGTGTTTTGCCTTTGTAGGGCAGTATAATTGCTTATTACATTTCTGTCAAATAGAAAGAATTGTCATCATTAAATATTATATAATTATTTCTTGAAGCAGTTCCCATGTGTGTCAAATTGTAGGTTCTTAATCTTATATGTTATGATCTCTCCATCTAATAGTAATGGAGGTAATATACCAAGAATAATGTTGTCAGGGCTCACTTCAATCTTATGATTATATACAATGTTTATCAGTTTATTTATTTCAATATATTATTAATATGGGGAATAATTGTATAATATAGTTATATTAGGCCTTATGATCTTAACAATTATGCCATGTTACGCCATTAAATTAGTAGTCTGAGCACTCCAGGACAAACACACAATTTCCCCACAAAGATGGCATCCTAGTACCGGTCCTGATGGCAAGGCAGAAATGTGAGACCATCACAAAGATAATGATGTAACATTTCTGCAATTTGTGAAATGCAGTATCTTAGTCTGAGCTTTAAATGGTCATTTCTTTGGTATCAACTAATGTTTGATCTCTTCCTGTGAAGTGTAAAGCCAGACACTCTCCCTGAGATGTTTGATGTGCCTGATTTGAGCCCCACTGGCTCAGACAGGTTTGCTGACAGCCACCTTATTATTCCCAACACAATTCCATTTTTAGATGGCAAATTTCAGTCCATCAAACCACATCAAAGAACACAGACATCCACATCTTAGCAGCAAAAGAGGGTGCTTTGCTTTTATGTCTCCATTGCATGAAGATGCACCTGTAATGTGTTAAAACATTGCAGTACACAGACATAGCATGGAGCATGATGTGAAGAGATGCCGTTATGCTTCATATAATTGCAAATTTGTCAATTTTTACTGTTAAAATTAAAGATCCCATGAAAAGGTTTGGCAAACAAAATAGCCAGTGTGAACATCACAGCCCGGCGCAATCATTGCTGTAAACAATGCTTACTACATACTGTGCAATAAAATAAAGTAGTACTTGAAACAGTATGCATTGTGCAATTATAAAAGTTTCAAGTATCATCTCTGAAATAAATGCATTTTTCGATTTTGTGTAAAAATGTTTTAATTACTGATAGTTATCAGTTAGGGAATTGTAGACTTTGAGGAGTACACTATTATGTTGATGAGCTCAAAGCTAACAGACATCTTCTAAATCCCACAAAAAAAAAGAAAAAAAAGTTGAATGTCTACAATGTATACTGCATACAACTTATGTTATATTGTGATGTGGAAAGGTGGATTTATTTTTATTTTTATACTGCTTAGGCCTTAAGGACAAGTTTTGTGGACGAAATCTTGCTTTGTGTGTTATTAAGATATTATTGATTTGGTACAATTCTGTTCCCATTGTCCTTTACTGTGAGCACGCAGACTAAAAATTGGCAAGATTTTCCAAGATGTTACAGAAAAAAAAAATGCTACTTAATTTATTTGTGCTTGCTTGGAACTTAAGTGATAACATGGCATGGTGGGCATCACACTATTACACTTAATCTGGAAATATACAAGAGATTACTGAAATGCAGACACAGCTAATCATTGTGATTTTACATTGAAGTTTACACAGTTTAAAGTTGTCATTTAATTGTAATACATTTTAGAATAACTACTGTAAAAATTACAGTAAAAGTACAGCAACTAGTCCCAGGAATATGTTGTGAATTCACACTATTTGCTTACATTGCAGGGTTTCTTTTGTATGTTGTTATGAACCCGTTTAGCTTAAGCAGTCTTGCAGTGAACTTGCCAGTTCTGTTCTGACAGTATTTCATTCCCTGTCCGCTAGCTTGTCAATTATTTGGCCCATGAGCATGAACAGAAAGACTTAATGACAATATGTTTTCTGTTCTTCTCTCCCTCATAGAGGAAGTCCGTGATAGTGAGCAGTCTGATCATCGTAGTGTCTCTGTTTCTGGTGGTGATGAATTACTCAGAGAAGCCGTACTTCCTTCTGCAGCCTGTATTCGGCCAGAGCTTCAGCAGAAACAGGATGTTTTCCCGCCCACCACACAAAGCCTTCAAACCCCACCGCGGCTACCTCAGTATCCCCAGTCAGGAGGTAACCCTTATGATGCCAATTTGTAGACTAACCATGAAGTCTAATTAGCCATGGGTTCCCTCTGGAATTTCCAATGGCTTTTTAGAATAGCGGTTTTTGATGACCGGGTAAAATAAGGTCTGTTGTTAACATTACTTGAATAGATGGTCACACTGTGTTCTAAATAAATTACACAGCCATATTTCATACAGAAATTTTGCTCGCAAATACATTTATTCTGTCTGAATTAGTGCTGTCAGTTGAATACATTTTCTTAATCGCATCATTTTTCATAGTTAATCGCGATTAATCACAGATTTTTAAAGTGCGGAAATTTGACTGTATATGCTTTCTTTAGTGACAAAATTTATTTATTTCTTTCTTAGGAAAGAAAACAAAACAATATGTAATAATTATGCTTTATTAACATTTTCCAAACAAAGCCTTCCACGGTATAAAAATAGAAATGCTGATGTGTAAATAATGATGTATGTGTGTATGTATGTATTATTATAAAATTGATAACTATATAATTATTAATATCATGTAATGATTCAGGAAATACCCCGTATATTGTATGATAACATGTTTATTGGTAATTCATACAGCAGTTATATGGATTTAGAATTTAATTTAATTTGACAGTAAATCAACCTCAAACAATTTTTTTTTAACTCAAATTCTGTATCTTGTTTGCTACTCAATTAAAATTCTGGAACTAAATTGGAATTTAAAACACATTCTTATTTCATTTCTGAATCTTGTCCAACAGATTATATTTAAAAAATATAAGCTCGACCACGGTCCCACCTCCACAAACACGATTAAGAAAAATTAATGGTTTAATCATTTAAAATGATTCGAATGCATTAACGCTTTACATTTGACAGCTCTAGTCTAAATGCACAGCCACTTTTGAATGGCTGTCAATAGAGAACATGCTTTTTGCCACACTCAGTGGTGTAGTTACAAACGGCATCTACCAGCAGACGCTAACCTTGACCCCTTCTGTGTAATCAGTTATTAACCCTGAAAGATTTATGTGATGGTTAAAAATACTCTTCAAGCCTTTTGATATTGTCGCTTGGAAGAGTTCCTATAATAGCAAGTATAGAAAAAAACCCTCTTTCTACAGTATTTTACCCAGTGCTAATGAGATTGTTAAGACTGAATTCTAATCGCATGAATATTTATGAGGACATTAACAATAGTTTTAGCCTATTCTGCCTCAAGATGTTGTCTCAGATGGGTGTATGATGAAACAATCAGTGGCCCAAATGTTTAAATGGAGTTTTGCCAAGTTGTTTCTCTTATGTTGAAGGTCATTGGAGAGGCTTCCTCACACACAGAACAGGCTTTGATTCATAACTGCCAAGTCAATGCAGTTTCAATTGCTTTTGTGATTTATTTCCACAGTTAGTACAGAGGTTTGCATGTTTCCCTGCTTACAATGAAACAGAGGTTATTAAAGAAAAAGTTAAATGAATTTATTGCACTAAACTAAACTGTGTGTGCATACGGCTTTTTAAATGCATTTCAGAATAGATCAAATTGGTCAGGAGGGTCAGATTTATTCACTAATTTGTGTTTACATTCTGCTGTATACACAGATTTAGGGGCAGAGAATGTCCCGGTAGTAATGCAGTACTGAATACATTTGTCAAGGTTACGAGTGCTGTCTTGACAGTCAGTGAAAGGTTGCATTCAGTGAAAGGTATTTTAGTTGCTGGGCAGCCTCTATAAATAATTAAGCCTTTTCAGTGTCACAAACTCCCCTCACAAACAACAGTTTTGAAAAATAGAAAACCATTAATATTGGAAATATTACTACCATAATAACTAGGCCTGCATGAAATCTGCTACCCCATTATTCAAGAGAAAGCATTGCAGATTTTTCAGAATTATGCATATTAGGAAAGAATAATTATGTAAATTATTTAAATAATGATGTATGTATTATTATTATATAATTATTAATATAATATAATGATTCAGGAAATACCCCTTATATTGTGTGTATAATAAATGTTTATGGGTAATTCATACAGCAGTTATATGAATTCAGAATTTCATTTCATTTTACAATAATTATATTTCAAACTCAAATTTAAACTCAAATTCAAATTCTATATCTTGTTTGCTACCTCAGTTCAAATTCAGGAACTAAATTAAAATTTAAAACACATTCTTAATGCAATTCTGAACTGCGCACAACCTTGTCCAGCACATTATATTTAAATCCATTGCGCAGGTTTCCCCCTTCAGTTGGCACAGAAATGTGAAAAAGGTGTGCACGTATCCACATAGAGACCTACTGATGACACTGTGAATCAAATATCAAAGCACTTTAAGGTATTTAACAGTGTGGTGATTAAAGGGGTATCTATCAAGGTCTCTTGTGCTGTGGTACATTTGAACAAATTCCTGTGCTGAAGATACTATAGATAAATGTTCATTCTCAGATAGTGTTGAGTCATCAAGGCATTTTTGAAACACTTCAGTGAATCAAATCTCAATGACCTGGGCTACATTATTCAATATGGTTTTAAAATCCTTGACTGCACTACATAAAACTGAATTTTAAATTTCAAGGGGCAGTGGTGGCTCAGCAGTTAAGGCTCTGGGTTACTGATCAGAAGGTTGGGGGTTCAGGCCCCAGCACTGCCAAGATGCCACTGTTGGGCCCTTGAGCAAAGCCCTTGACCCTATCTGCTCCAGGGGTGCTGTAACATGGCTGACCCTGCACTCTGACCCCAGCTTAGCTGGGATATGTGAAAAAAAAGAATTTCACTGTAGATGTGCAAATGTATAATGTGTGATAAATAAAATTATAATAATAAATACAAAAAATTTCCTTTGAAAAGAAATGTTGTAGGATCAATCCCATCATTGGTGTAATCTTGAAAAATACTTATATTTAAAAGCCTTTAATCTTTAAATGGTAAGATTTATTAAGCATTTAAAAATTTTTTTTAAAGGGATAGTGGTACGTGTACCTTCTGGTCATTCAATTTTCATTTTAGAAAGAGAAACAAATAAATGAAAAACAAATCGTTTTTTGATTACCTTTCAATATTTCAAAATTGAAAAAAGGAAAAACGTATCTTTTTCCTTTACTGCAATGAAAAGAAAATCGCAGAAAAACCCAAACAGAAAAATGCTTGATTTTTCAATGTGTTATAGGCCTACGTATTACACCGAAAGTTAGGGCTGGCACGTATCCAAATACCACTTTGGGCAAAACACACTCGTGTCGCCCCCACCTTCTCTTTTTTAAAGGAAAACAACTGCAATAATATAATTTAGCATGCTCTTTAGTCCTCCATTCATTGTATATAATGTCATATAACAGTCTAAGAAAAAGTGGTTCCTCCATGGAACGAGCTTTCACTTAAAAGATTTTTACATATGCTTGTTATCTTCTTCATAAACTTTGTATGGTCGCACCAGAGATGGATTCGCCATCAGGTTCACTGGACTGGAGCATTTTCTGGTGGACCGGTTGAGTTGTGGATCGGTCGGACGCCACACGATTAGAACCGTAGCACAAGAGCAGAACGGAAGTGGTCTCTCTCACCTGAGCAGTGCTGATGGACCTGCTCTGCAATCACGCCTATCTGTCCAGTGGGAAACAGAGAGTGAGTCGCGTGTTTGGAAAGCACTTATAATGCAATAATGCAAAAGAAGCCTACGGTCATACACGACAAAAAGACTCCTTTATCAGCTGCTGTCTGCCTTCTCTTTCCTATTGAAAATGAACAGAAGCCTATGCATATCCCTTGTAAAAGAACCTTTCTTCAGGCTACTTCATGTACAGAACTTTAACCTTTTTAAAGTGATTAGTAAGGAAAGGATTCACACTAAAATAACCAACATACAGTAATAAGCTGCTGTTTTCCTTAAACAGAAGTGAAGAGCGTAAGAAAAGACGGTGTAAAACACGCATTTCAGAACCACGGGAAATGAACAGCGACCGACCAAACAAAAACATGGACATATTAAACTATTAAAACTAAAACTGATTGACTGTTCCACAGAGATCAGATAAGTGGCATTATGTTAACTGTGCAAACGCTGATGCAATTAATTAGCTGTAAATAACAAAAAAATTCAATTAATCCATTCAAAATCCAGTTGGCTCAAATTTTAGAGAGCACGTACATATGAATGGGAATGATGCCTCAGGATATAGGTATAATATAGAAAAGCTAAAATGGAAGTCTGTCAAGATGCTCTAAACAGATCCACATAGTTGCAGCTGTTGTTTCATCTGATTATGCTTCAGCACATTCCAAGCATGCACAATGGCTAATGCAAGTGTGCGTATGATAAATGATAGTCAATCATAAAAATGTAATTTATGGTAATGTTTTAATAGGCTAATAATATCTTAGATTGTAAAATTAGATCTAAAATTATAAGATTGATGCTAACACTACTTAGCACCAAACAAAAATAAATTAAAAAAAAGTTTAAAAAAACACCAGAGAAAAGTGATGTCTGTTGGATGGAGAATCTGAAATGACCATACAAAGTTTATGAAGAAGATAACAAGCCTATGTTAAAATGATCTCTTAAGTGAAAGCTCGTTCCAGGGATGAGTGCTTTTCCCTGCTCCGGCAGAATGGGAACATATTTAGACTGTTATATGACATTGTATACAGTGACTGGAGGTCTAAAAATCTCACTAAATGTTATAGCAGTTGTTTTCCATTAAAAAAGGGAGGGTGGGGTTGACACGAGTGTGTTTTGCACATTTGGATACTCGTCAGCCCTAACTTTCAGTGTAATACGTAAGTCTATAACACATTGTAAAATCAAGCATTTTTCTGTTTTGGTTTTTCTGCGATAAGAGACAGGTGTTAAACATAATCTAGCTCAGGTGCAAGCACCCTTACCGCTTTCTCTCTCTCCGGACGGACACTTGACCCTGCCCCCGCTGCCACAAACACAAATGAAGAATCTATTAGAATCTATTTCAGCTCTGTTGGTACTCACAATGCAAGTGAATGGTGACCAAAAGAAGGTCCAAAAAATGACATAAATGAGGCATAAAAGCAATCCACATGACTCCACTGTTTAAATCCATGTCTTCTAAAGTTATATAGGTGTGGGTGAGAAACAGATCAATATTTAAGTCCTTTTTTACTATCAATCTCCACCTTTGACCAGCCCCAACCAGAAGGTGGCTGAATGTGAAATTTGAAAGTGGCTGAATGTGAAAGTCACTTCCACACCAGAATGTGGAAGTGAAAGTGTAGATTTACAGGTAAATATCTGTTTCCCACCCACACCTATCATATTGCTTCAGAATACATGGATTTAACCACTGGAATCTTATGGATTACTTTTATACTACCTTTTGAGCCTTCAAAGTTTTGGTCACAAAACACTGACACTGCTGAAATATTCTATTAAAAATCTTTGTTTGTGTTCTGCAGAAGAAAGAAAGTCATACACATCTGGGATAGCATGAGGGTGAGTAAACGATGAAAGAATTTTTGGGTGAACTATCCCTTTAAACTTAGTAGACATTAATTCAAATGAGGAGGGATGAAAACAATACTAAATGGAAAATCTGTTTGTAAAGTTCTTATATGTGGTGACAATTAAATTCAGTCAGATAACAATACATAGAAGTGTTTCAAATTTGTTCAATAACTTGTTCAACAACAGTAGTTTACTTGTTGGTACAGAGGACATTATTGCCCTTTTTGTCCTTACATCTGGAAATTCAGTGTTGAGCTAGGTTTTTGTTTTTAATGGAAGTACAGGAAGTGAGTATTACTGCTGACATTAGGTTTATGTGAATTCTGTCCCTCTTATTTCACCTTTCTTTTTTTTTCTGGTAAACAATCTGATACCCATTAACTTGTCTACTCTTAACTAGCTAAAGGCAAAATAACTAGATCTCTGTTGTTGCTGTTTTTTTATTAGATGTTATGCCATTAGGGTAAGGGTTAGATGCAATATACTTTAAGTCTCCTGCATTTATACATCAGTTAGTTCAACTCCTCTAAATTTAATTGGCCAAGCGATGTTTCAAAATTCCTGATACATGCATATATGCAATGTACTGTATAGGCCTATAGCATATTCCACCATGCATCACTCCACAAACTACAAAGTTGTGTTTATTTAGTTTAATTTTTGTGAATTTTTTTGTATGCATAAATACAATTGAAATAATGACAGGCTGTATTGTTCCTTCTGTAATGATGGAGTGTGGCAGTTGAATTCAAGCACCTCACATTCAGATTAGACCAGGGTTACCTGTCAGATCAGTGCCTGTGTCTGTTGACTCACAGTGAAATGAATGCCTCTCATCTCTCTGCTGATGTTCTTGTCAATACTTTGCTCTACTCCTGAACTCCTGCCATAAGGTGATGGGAATGGGGTGGGTAAATCTGTTGTAGTGGTCCTGTCATTTTTCATTGCAACCAAGGTGACTGCTGTAATATTATCCAGTACCACACTAGCAATCCTCAATTAAAAATCCACTTTTATCATTTAATTATATATTTTCAACATCCTGTAATTATTCAGCAATAAAATATTGGAAATATTTGCACAATATAACAAGGAAAATGTGAGCAAACAGCAATGCTGTATTTTAAGTCGTCAAACCTGTCACGATTACCCTGGTGACCACTAGGGGTCGCCATGTATGTTTATTGTTCCCTGCCTTTCTTGTGTTTTGATTATGGGTTTTGTAGTTCTTGTTATTGTCTTTTGTTTCGTTGGTTCTTGTGATTATTAGTCCCAGATTTGCCTTGTTTCCTCGTTTGCCCCTTATGTATTTAATCACTTGGTTTTCCTGTGTTCTTTGTCAGTTGTTTTCCATTTATGGTTGAAATGTTTGATTTCTTGATTTCTAATGTTTCTTGTGTTTGAGGATTTCCTGATTTTGCTTTGCGTACCTTCATTAAAAGCTGCATTTAAATCTTGAACTGTTGCCTCACCTTATTGAACATTACAGACCAACCGACCTAAATATGGATCTAGCAGCAGAATTTGGCAAGCTATGTCAGGGAGGACTTTCTTTCTAGGACTATTTGTTGGGTTTTTATGCCTTGGCGAGCCAGTTGAACTGGAGTGACTCATCTCAGTAAAATTTTCTGGATTAACCTGAATTTTATGGCAATACAGATTTGCCAGAGATGGGAGAGGTTACATGGAGGGAGTCCATCAAAATCACTCTGGAGAGTCTATACCTTTCATGTGAAAGGTATAGAGTCTATACCTTTTCATGTGAACATCGTTCTCTTGCCGGAGGTAGTCTCAACTTCTGTGGTCCCGGTGGTTCCTCTCACACCAAAGGTGGCACCCAGTATGCTCATGCCTGCCACAGTCAACGAGCCAGCGGCCACGCCTGCCAAGGCCAAAGAGCAAGCAGCCACACCTGCCATGGGCAACGAGCCAGCGCCCATGCCTGCCACTGCCAACGAGCCCGCACCCACGCCTGCCACGGCCAACGAGCCAGCGCCCACGCCTGCCACGGCCACCGAGCCAGCGCCTGAAGCCTCGACCGTCCCAGAGCCAACACCTGAAGCCTCAACCGTCCCAGAGCCAGCGCCTGAAGCCCCGACTGTCCCAGAGTCAGCGCCTGAAGCCTCGACCATCCCAGTGCCAGCGTCCTTGGCCACCGAGACTGTTCTCAGAGCAGAGCTCCTGGCTGTCTGAAAGAGGAGGATGAGGAGAAGGAGGAAGAGAAGGGCTCCTGCTCCCCTGTCACTGCATGTACTCATGACCACAGAGGTCGTTTCACTGTCACTGCCTGTACTCACGACCACGGAGGTCATTTCACTGTCACTGCAAGTGCCCACGGCCACAGAGGCCGTTCCCCTGTCACCGCCTGTGCTTATGGCCATGGAGGCCGTTCCCCTGTCACTGCCTGTGCTTACAGCCATGGAGGTCATTTCCCTGTCACTGTCTGTGCTCACAACCACGGAGGCCGTTCCCCAGTCGCTGCCAGCACTCCCGGCCATGGAGGCCATTTCCCAGTTGCTGCCAGCACTCCTGACCACGGTGGCCGTCGACGAGCCTGTCCAGTTTACCAAGGCTGTCAAAAAACCTGTCCAGTTCCCCGAGGCTGTTCAGTCCCTTGAGTCTTCCATGGCTCTGCCCCTTGAATCCTCAGATTCCCTGGCCTCTGAGCCCTCTGAGTTCCCAGCTGCCATGCTCCCTAGTGCCACGCTCCCTAGTGCCTTGCTCCCCGAGTCCCCAGCAGATCTGAACTCTGAGCCCTCTGAGCCTTCCATGGCTCCGCCCTCCGATCCTTCCACGCCGCACCTCCACCTCCTGCGGCTCCGCCTCCTGCTGTTCTGCCTGATCTGCTCTGGTCTCCTGGCCATCCACCTGATCAGCCCTGGCCTCCTTGGTCTCCGGGCTGTCAGCCTGATCAGCCCTGGTCTCCTTGGTCTTCTGATCCTCCGCCTCCTGCGGCTCTGTCCTCTGAGCCTCCGTCTCCTGTGGCTCCGCCCCCTGGGCTTCCACCTCCTGCTCCTCCCATTAACTTTTTTTTTTTTGGTGTTTATGTGTTAAGGAGCTTCAGGAGCCGCTCTTTAGATGGGGGCTCTGTCACGATTACCCTGGTGACCATGTATGTTTATTGTTCCCTGCCTGTATAGAGTTTTGATTATGGGTTTTGTAGTTCTTGTCATTGTCTTTTGTTTCATTGGTTCTTGTGATTATTAGTTCCAGGAGTTCCTTGTTTCCTCATTTGCCCCTTGTGTATTTAATCCTTTGGTTTTCCTGTGTTCTTTGTCAGTTGTTTTACATTTATGGTTGTAGTGTTTGTTTTCATGATTTCTAATATTTCCTGTGTTTGAGGATTTCCTGATTTTGCTTTGCGTACCTTCATTAAAAGCTGCATTTAGATCTTGAACTTTTGCCTCACCTCATTGAAAATGATAAAACCTTACCAATTCACATTATTAAAGATTAATGAAATGGTTATGAAATGTTAATATTGGTCCTACATTCAAAATAATATTTGTGCATTTGAATTTGAAGAGGTATTGTCATTTCACCTTGGATTTTATGTGCTTGGTTTGCAAATAGTTTTTAATATATCCTTTCAACCCTTTGCTACGTTAAACTTATTATGACACTGGCTGTTTCTCCATGTGCGTTCTTGTGTGTTCTTATTTTCTCATGGACACGTTCAACAACCATCATCCACTGCCAAAGTTCAATGGCAGTACTCAAGAACTTAAGTATCGAGAATGGATAAAATTACCCAGATGTGCTCTTGATCAGAGCGAATATCGAGAATGCATTGGATGGTCACTTGTGGGCAAGAACCCATTTTAAGTCCCTCAAGACATAGTGGTACTATGGTGGCAAATGAAGGACATTTGCTGTGTTTTTCCTCAAGAGTGTCCCGCTGTAAGCTCACTAAAGTCTGACGGTTTGTGAGAGTCATCATACTCCACTAACAGTCATCATACTCGTTAACAGTTGTTGTTTTTTGGGGCATCATTTTAATAAAGTAATAAACACATGGAGCAGATATCTCCTCGCTAGCTGTCCATTCTGTGGGTGAGCTGAAAATAAAATCTAGTATTTGTACACAGCCCTGGCTCTGTAAATGGAACAAAAACAAAGTGGATCGGACCGATCCGCACAACACTACTCCAGCCAATCAACAACGGGGTGGTTCTTGCACGTGCACAGGATGGGGGGTGGGGGCAGAGCGGAGGGAAATTCATTAGAAGAGCGATGGCAAATCTGGCTGATGCAAATTTTCTAAACTCCAAGGAGTACAAATGGCTGAGAAACAGACCAAGAGAAAAAGGTCAGACAAATATAAACTAAAAAAGAAGGATTATGATAAGTTGAGAGATAGGAGCTGTGTCAACATTAGCGAGGCTTTTCAGCTGTGGAGAGACCTCCGAGAGGTACAAGGCTTGAAGACGGATGCAGAAGTTGCTCTTTTTCTTCTCGATAGGTGGGTAATATAAATTTTGCTATGTTTCACAGAACCCATATATGCTGTTGTTGTGATTTTAGATTGAGTAGCAGGACAGTTGTGAGTATCTGGAGCTAGTGTGCGTAAAACCGTCTCGTCTTCTCTGCAGTTTATCTTAGCAGCAGCAACTTACTGTAGCAACAGTTTGTAACACACTACATAGCTAACGTTATTTACATTACTTGCTGTGTTGTTGTTTGCTCTAATCGTCTAATGGTATTTGTCCGCACAATGTTTGCAAAGGGTTTTATAGCAACAAAGATTTAGAAAAACATGTTTGGTAGCACCCTCTTTGGTCACTGTGGTTTTGTATGTGTTACTGTAAAATCAAACTAAACAACTAACTTTTTTATGCTGTTTTTGTGCTTGTTTGTCTGTCGCTTATTAACGTATTAGATTATTACTTTGCTTCGCTTCAGCTATGAGAAAGATACATTATCCTGCCATGTTACTTTATTCCTTTTTATTTTAGAAAGGACAACAAACTATGTTTCCACATGTATAACTGTCGAGTATTAGTTACTGTTACAAGCGATAATGTATCGATAAATTTGATAAGGTTGTCCTCAGCTTAGGCTTTTGCTAAGATAAACATTTTGCTTCCAAACCGAGTAAAAGGGTTATTGTCACACTTTTTACAGTACTACAAAAAACATAAGCCACTTGAACTTTCATTGGGATAAAAATTGCTTCCACTTATTGAAGCTAATTTACTCTCGGGCAGCAGACGCACCTGATTCCGCCATATTTGTCTTTTGGTCAGCAAAACAAACTGTTACTGTCGTTCCCTTGGCAATGCACGTTCATGAATTTGGGGGGGGGGGCGGAGCTTCCAAAGGAGCACTGAAGGGAGGGGTGTGTTTGTTTTGGCAGTTGAGTTTGAATATTAACAGTGTTTCTCAGGAATTGCTGAGTGCACCTTTAATGCTGTCACTGGTGTGATAATACCAGTAGTTCTCTCTCTGGCTACAAATGTGCTGCGATGGGTGATTGGACAACAGGGCAATTGCAGCACATCTCAAAGCTCGCAATAGATTTATTCTGCATCCTACTGTCCTTCCAAGTTTTTTCTTCCAAGGTAGCTTGAAAAGACTGGTCTTCATAAGAATGCAAGTCAGTTCTCTGCATTCTTAGCATTGAGAAACAGCCTCTGTTCCCCCCTCTGATGTGCGAAGATGGCATATGAATCATTACTTTGCTGCAGCTGAGACTGAATTGATCTTACCTTTAAATCTGACACTGAATGGAGTCTAGAAAAAGCACAACAAATATCCAAAGTCTTTAAGATGACATTTTTTAGGTCCCTTCAAACTGTTCAAATCTGTTTACACTGTCACAATTCCTATAGTCTTAAAGGAATAGTTCACCCAAAAATAAAAGTTTGGTCATGAATTACCGGCATGTTGTTCCAAACCCCCATGGAGAATTTGAAGAGTCTTCACGTAGATCTTTTTCATATAATGACAGTGTATAGTGTCCAGGGGCTGTCAAGCTCCAACAAGGACAAAAGTTACTATATAAGCACAAAAGTAGCCAATACAAGTTGTCTGCTTTATTCCAAGTCTGCTGAAACCGTACAATACTCTAGTCTAAAAAATTGACTAGTACACCTTAGAAAATATTGAATTATTTTATTTTAAAACCACCCTGTTTTCCCTCTGCACTCACAAATGTACAAACTAAACCCACACGCTAGCAGAGTCGTGCAAAAATATATTTTTCAAATATTGTCTGTTTACATGCTTATGCAGTGCTGTTTTGGCTCGACAATATCAGATGCAGCATATTTTTCTTGTCTCCTTTCTCCTTTTCTCATCTCAGGTTCAATAACTGAATTTATTAATCTTATTTTCTTCAGGGCTCTTGGACTAATGTAGTGTATCATTCTCTTTCTTTCCTAGTTCTACAATAGCAGTGCCAATGAACATTAATGTATTCTAACATCCAAAAGCTTCTACAGAGCTGCCCAAAACCCAACCATATACATTTGCATTTCAAGCAACTTTGCTTTTCCACCCCTTTAGAAACGCACATAAATCAAATGTAACTGATCTGGCTCTATAGGGACTGGGTCCACAATGGCCTGTGTGCCACGCAAACAACAAAATCAGTGTTCTAAAAGCAACTCGGACTTCAGAGCTGTCCCCCCCCCCCCCACACCGTCTGTCTTATGAAGCCTTTGGGATTGAGCAAATGCTTTTAGCTCTGCAGAAAAATGTCCAACATCAATAAGTCTTTTCCCTACCTGCAGGTAACATAAGGCCAAGTGTCAGCAAAATCATCTGGTTTGACCCATGAATCATTCATGGTGTTCCTGAATCATGGTCAGAAAGGTTAAGGTCATGGCCCTCTGGCAGGCGACATGTCAGGTGGTATGGTTCGAGACAGGTTGCTGAGTAAGCTGGCACCAAAACTTAAGGAACTCTTAAAAGAGTTCCACACTGTCTTAAAGGAATAGTTCAACCAAAAATGTAAATTCTCTCATCATTTACTCACCCTCATGCCATCTCAGATTTGTATGACTTTTTTGTCTTATGCAGAACACAAATGAAGATTTTAAGAAGAATATCTCAGCTCTATAGGTCCATACAATGCAAATGAATGGTGGACAGAACTTTGAAGCTCCAAAAAGCACATAAAGGCAGCATAAAAATAATTCACACGACTCCAGTGGTTAAATCTATGTCTTCAGAAGCAATATAAGTGTGGGTGAGAAACAGATAAAAAGTTAAGTCCTTTTTTATTATAAATCTCCACTTTCACTTTCACTTTCACTTCCATATTTTACTTTTGTTTTTGGTGATTCTCATTCTTCATGCTTATTGCCACCTACTGGGCAGGGAGGAGAATTTATAGTATAAAAGGACTTAAATATTGATCTGTTTCTCACCAACACCTACAAAATCACTTCTGAAGACAGATTACATCGAATGGATTACTTTTATGCTGCATTTATGTGCTTTTTAGAGCTTCAAAGTTTTGGTCACAATTCACTTGCATTGTATGGACCTACAGAGCTGAGATATTATTCTACAAATCTTTGTGTTCAGCAGAAGAAAGAAAGTCATACACATCTTGGGTGGCATGGGGGATGAGTAAATGATGAGAGAATTATAATTTTTGGGTGATCTATCCCTTTAAGTGCTGCTTTCAGGTAAATGATGGACTTGATTTTGTAACTAACTCTTAGGTTAATCTAATTAGGCCTTGGAATTTGACTGTTGTCTGTTCTGAAGTTTGTTTGACATGTTGAAGTTTCAGTTTCAAGGGCGTTCACACTGACACTGAGTTGCAGTTGTTGAAACAACCAAAAGTTATCCAATTTCATTGTTGGTCCCTTTGAACTTTGGTATTTTTGTCCTTGTCTGATGTAAGCTCAAAAGGATATTTGATTGAGTATGCCATTAGTGTTTATTATCAGCACAGGATTATGCTCCTACATGACTTAATCTTATCAGACACCATAAATGTGCCTCCACTGATATTTATTTTGACAAAAATATGTGACTTGCCTTTTAACAAGGAGTGATGTTTAGGTTGATAGCCGACCAAGGACAGTGCTATAGGCTTAAGCTAAAAACTGGATACTGCTGTTAGAGGGCGTTTTATCCAACCCTTGGTGCAGAATATTACCCTTTAAATAGTACATGCATATAAAAGGAATAGTTCAGCCAAAAATGAAAAATCTGTCTTTATTTAGTCACCATCATATTGTTCCAAACTTGTAGGCTGTTTTTTTTTTGTTGGAATGCAAAAGGAATAAAGTTTCTTCACACAGCTCTTTTCCATAAAACATCATCAGCAACAACAAAACTGCATACAAGCTCCAGCGGCCTGTATCATGAAGGTCGCTGAACGAACTCAGGATTGGTTTCAGGTTGACAAATTCAAACCAATCCAATCAGGCTTAATTGGTACCATGATGCAGCTCATCATCTTTCTCTGTAAACTCAGGCTTCGATCCTGACTTTTAGATTAGATTATGCACTCGCGCGCATGAATGATTGACGTTTGCAGCGCACAACCAATCATGTGAGAGAACGCGATTCACTTCTGAGACTCAGTGGGATTTATCTCTGCTGAAAGCTGATGATTATGAAAATAAGAATTTCAATTCATTTAAACTGTGCACAAGACATTGTTTTAAAAATATAAAAAATTTAAATGCATTTACACTGCTCAAATGTTCAGCATGAAATCATGAAGACTTAAAACACATGATTTACACAGTACAAGGGATAACTGTAATATTATGAAGCAATTATAGACATTTACACAAATAGACAAATTACAACAAATAGAAACAGCGGCTGCTCAAGAGGACTGCTGCAAACAAATTCTTAATGTGATTAAATAATATATAAAACAGCTGGTATATCAATGCGTAATTCATGTAGGCCCTCTACAAGAACACACAGGCTTATTCATTTTAAAAGCTTACATTTATTTAAACTATAATAGCTTGCATATTTATTTGAATTGAAAACTTTATATATCATTCAAAATGATTACAAATAAATATAGGCTACTTATGATTACAAAACGAATAGAGAATATAAAGATGAATATTCTCCCTAAGTTTATTTTCCTTTTTCAAAATCTACCAGTTAGTATATCAAAAAGTGTTTTTAGACAATGGAATAAACTACTTTTTAAATATATATTTATGGGATAATAGGATATCTAGAAATAGTCTTAAAACTCTTAAGATGTCAAAAAGGCTTGGAGAACTACAATTCCCAAATGTAATGAATTATTATAAAGCTGCCCAAATCAACCTATATTGATTTGGATGAGCGAAGAATCTAAAGTGAAACGGAGGAAGATGGAAATGTATCATATGGGGGAACCTATTAGTATATCCCTGTTCCTACTCAAAGAAAGCAACAAATTTAAATCAATAGATAATATTTGTATTAATAGTACTTTTAGAATTTGGTTAGGAAAAAAGAAAAATAGTAAAAAATAAGAAAATATAGTTAATTTACAAGAAATTGCTAAAGATCCTGATTTCATGCCAAATAGATTAGATAATACATTTAAGTTTGGGGCAGATAGAGGTCTGAAAAGATATCACCAACTGTTCACTGATAAAGGAATGGATACCTTTTCAAACCTAGCAATAAAGTATGAGCTTCCAAATTCACAATTTAATTATTTACAGGTATGAAGGTAATTATTAACAGAAGTTAAAGTAAAAGAAATAAAAAAGGAAATTAATCCATTAATTAATTATATAATTGATACATAAAATACAACTAATCCAATAAAAGTGTTAGGAATTTTGAAGAGTGCACTTGAAAGAGATATACAGGACACTGAATAAAATGATATGTAAGTGGGAGGATGAATTAAAAATAAAAATTAGTCAGCAAGACTGTGAAGAAATATCATATAATACATTCCATACTACTCAATCCAGTGTTTGGAGGAAATATGCTTGGAAGATACAAATGAGATATTAATAACACCTGTTATTTAAAATAAAAGGGGATTGTTGGGAAATTGTGGAGAAAAAAAGGCTCATTACAGTCAGATTCTATATGAGTGCTTTAAATTGACAACTTATTGGAATGAGTGATTAGACAGATTAATTTAATATTTAACTGCACAGTTGAAACATCCAGAAAACCTAATTTTGGGTAAAATGCCATTGTCCTTAAGAAATTAAACCGAACAAAATATATTTAGGGTAATCAGAATAGCAGCTTTGAAACAGATTACAAAAAATTGGCTTTAAACCAGAACCCCCACAATTTCAAAGATGGAGAGAAACGATTACAGAAATATACCAAATGGAGAAAGTAACATTTAAAATTAATAATAAAAGTCTGGAATGTGAACATAAATGGGATTTGCTTAAAAATATTATAAATTAATTTAGATATTGTTTCCTTCAGATTCTTGATTTTTGAACAAAATTAGTTAAAATACGAGGTATGATGTCCTATCTCATTTATTATTTTAAAAAAAAGGAGGTGATGCCTTATCTTTCTTTCCACTTCATTTGAAATAAAATATAACATGTAAATGAATGACTTACACATGTTATTTATAGAATATGTTGTGAATGTTTATTTGATATGGTTATTTAAAATAAAAATTTTATTTCTCTTTCTTGATGTACAATTTGCACATTGTCTTTAGTAAAAAAAATAATAAAAAAAATAAAAAGCATAAAAAAGGCTACTATTGATTAATGAAAAGGGAGCATTTGGAATACTGTATGCAAAAAATTGGTATGCAATAATAAGACGTATTTGTTCTTTTTATAAAAGATGTCTTTTGTGTACTGCTTATATTGCTTATTACTTATATTATTATAACTTCAAGTAAAATACTGTATGTTCATCTTGAGTCCATGAAAGAAAGAAGGGGTTTGGGTGGCATTCACCTCTTTCCATAGCAATCTTGAGCTTTTAATATTTTAAAAACAATAATTTATTACAGGTATCATAGTAATCCAGTTTACTGGCTGTTTTATAGACCGTTTACACTGTAAACCCAAATAAGTTAGCAAGACTAAAAAAAATTGAGGTAATCAGTTACATCAAATATTTTAAGTTAATAAATTACAAGTTTAAGTAAGCAGAACTGTCAGATTTTGATTTTGTACTACTCATGCTTGTTGATTTTTTCTTAACTTGAAATATTGAGTAAACTAACTGGATTTTATTGGTACTTAATTTTAAATGTAACTCTTTGGCTGAATTTAAAATCACCATGTAGGCTTAGCTTAAATACGTCACGTTGAGTAAACCTAGCAAGCTAGTACTAGCTAGAACAAGCTAGTACAGTGAATGTTAGCATGCTAAAAGCATGCTGATTGGATGAACCTATGCTTTGATTAGCATAGCAATTGTGCAACAAGTATATCAATATACTTTAAAATGACCTAATATTGTACCTGTCCTCAAGCTAATCTCAAGCTCTACTATTCACTGTAATGGTAACCCCCCAAATACTTTAACATGACAGAAACTCTTCTAAACAACAAAACAAAACATTAAACACTAACAAGTATCTCCCTTTAAATTCATCCTGCACAAAGACACACTATATAACACATCATTTTAACATTTACTCTCCCTGTCGAGTGCCATGTAAAGCATGCTGGGAAATAAAAATCCCCTTCCAAGATTCAGTCAAATTTAAGTTCCTGTAAATTTAAAGAGACAAGTTCATTCAACTCAAAACATTAAACAATTCAGGTTACTTAAAAGGTGTAAGTTTTGTGAACTCAAAAGAAAGAGAAAGTTCTAAATACTCATCAAGGTTAATTTATTTGAACTAATTTGTTTGATTTCATTTGTTTAATATTTTCTGCTACGGAGCAGGTTAGCTATGTAGCATAAGTTGCTATGGCGATGAACACCGTTAAAAGCCGACCAACTTTCATGGTACCTAAAACTTGGGGTTGAGGCAAACTAAACTAAAACTTACCTGGCTAGCCACCGAAACCAGCTTTATGGTACAGGCCCCAGAAGTACCAAAAAAACACAATAAAAACATAAAAGTAGTGCATATGACTTATGTCATGCAACATGCTATTTTTGGAGTCTTGGATGAACAGACTGAAATTTAGGTTGAAAATCTTCCCCTCAAGTCATATTGGCAACTTTTATGGTTCTTTTACGGTGATTTCCCCCCCTTTTTTGACAGCTGTCGTCGACAAAATTTTCATTTTTGACTGAACTCTTCCTTTGAGCTCACTTTTTTGATCTGTGATCAAAATAAAGTGGTGGATCAGGCTCATGTGGAGGCCCCCTGCTTGGCACAAAGTGCACAAACATTTCCCTTAGTGAAGAATGCTTTTAAGCATCTTAATGAATCTCAAGGTTAGGTTTTTATCCCATAAGATTAATTATTATAATTTATTATCAAATCTGTTATCTTGTAAAGCATTATGTATGACTTTATAATATGCTGTACTAGTATACTCTGTATCTACTCTTACAAAGTATACTTCGATTTTGACACGAACGCCCAGCGTCTGTGTATATTCGAACGCGAGCCTGTCAAAGTATTCTCCATTTGATGGTACACGTATACATGTGAGACGCCGGACAATTTCTTCAGGAGTTTAGACTCATAAAGATGTATTTATATTCCTTCAGACTCGAGTTATACAGTACAAATGCAGGTATCTCCAGACCTCCTCACACACGTGCTCGTGACTTGCACATCCACTGTTGTTGTTTTTACTTTCGTCTCCTGTAAGTTACCGGTGATTACGTCTTCTTCTGGCGTTTCTTTGTGACAATGGCTCAAATTTGAGTATTGCCTAATTCCAGGCGCATGCGTATTCTGCACGTTCAAAGATGCACGGTTAGAAAAATCGGGCTGCATGCATTCAGTACTCGAGCACTCTGCTGAAGACGAGATTTTCGTCACGCCATTTTTCCTGAACATTTGTATCCAGTAGATTTCACATTAAATATATATACAGTCTGTGCAAAGTGTTTTTTTGTGTGTTTTTTTACAATTCAGTCAAATATACTAAAATATTGCAGAGAAGTTATGCACATTTTGATTATAAACAAGATGTTTATGAATTAAAAGTGTTTATGTATTCTGTTAAGACTTCTAAATTTTATTATGGCATCAAAGGAAAGTGGAATTAACTTAGATGCGCCTTTCTAAGCAGTGCCAACAAAATTAATGCTTTGCCATATGGGCTTTTAGAAAGAACCAGAAACTTTGTACAATCCTCAGATACTAATGACTCATTTGCAACTGTTTATGATTCTACTGTATTTTTCTCTTGTTATGGATACGAAAGTGTGAGCACGAGGCGATCGATTGTGTTCCATGACTGCTATCGGGTCCTTGAATTACATGTTATGTGCAGTGGAGTTTGTGATGCCCCCCTAGGGAGTTGGTGCCCTACGTAGACTGCGTAATATGCGTATAGGGAGTGCCGATACTGGTTACTTGACCGGTTGCCATATGACATGTTTAAAAACAAGACCACAAAAGAGAGCTGGGAGCTATGGCAGTGAATAACTATTTAAATTTCAGTCTCAAACAAAGCTATTGCATGGTTTCAGAAGACTTGGAATATAGCCCACCAGTTAATAGTGCTTTTTATGTCATTCTTAGAACTTTGACAGAAGCGCATTCAGAAGACATTCTTCCTAAGATCTCCTTTTGTGTTTCACAAAAGAAAGAATATAATGTAATATATATATATATATATATATATATATATATTTGTCATTTTGGGTGAAGTGTTGGTGAAATAAATTTTGTGCTTATTTGTTAAGCACACTTTAGTTTCAGTTTATCAGGGGCCTATGCAGTAGTCTTATGCATTGTATTCCATCTCTGGTTTGAAGTTTGAATGCCAAATGAATCCTCTCTCTCTTTTTCTCTCACTCTGCCTCTTTTGTCTCTCAGCATTTTTAAGCATTGTGAGAGAATTAAATAGTGCAGTAATTACAGTACTACACAGTATTTTATTCAGAACAAAATTAAATGAAAATTAATGTAATTAAAATCCCAGGTTTCCAGGCTTGCACAAGACATGTTTGGATACTTTTAAAAAGGCCATCATTCATTTTTCCAAAAAGGTTTGTGTAACCATGTCTAACAATGCTGCTATGCAAAACATTTGTTTATGTAATCACTCATTTCCAAGGTAGTATGAAAAAAAAAAATGTATATGACAAATGTGTTGGGTCTTAAACTGCCCGCACAATTTTTATGATAAAAGCACTGGTCTGCTTCATAACAGCGTTAGTCATTGCTATGTATATTTGGACTCCCTCTCTGTGATGACCTTGTTTTCAGTCTGATATAACAAATCCAGAGGTGCTGAACTCTGCATGGGGCTTTAAATCAAAACGTCCTGGTTACTTTCGTAACCTCCGTTCCCTGATGGATGGAACGAGAAGTTGTGTCGATGTAGTGACACTAGGGGGTCACTCTTGGGAGCCCCAAACACCTCTGCTTTTTGAAAAAAGGCCAATGGGAATTAGCGAGTGGAATTTGCATGCCACTCCCCCAGACATACGGGATAAAAGGAGCTGGTATGCAACCACTCATTCAGGTTTTGTGCTGAGGAGCCAAGACAAAGTCCCGGCCATTTCAGCGGGTAGTTCAGTGTTGTGGCAAGAGGGACACAACGTCTCGTTCCCTCCATCAGGGAACGGAGGTTACGAAAGTAACCAGAACGTTCCCTATCTGTCACTCACTTGAAGTAGTGTCGATGTAGTGAAACTAGGTGTCCTTATACAAAACGCCACAACTAGCTGAACTGTGTTACGAGAACTGGCGGTGCGAGACGGGCAGACGGCTGTGTGCCTCGTAGCCAGTGCACCAGGCCATCACATAATCTCCCCCAACACTCTTATGAGCGTCAAACGGTCCTTCGGGAACAAGTCGACTGCCCAACAAATTGGGACAGGCTAGCCCAGCCGTGGCCTTTTTTCCTCTTTTCTCCCCAAAAAGAGTGGAATTTGTTAACCGACTGGGGGCCATAAATGTCTATGTCGGTGGGGGGTGGGGGAGGGTCACTCCCATGGGGAAGACACCTCAGAGACCCCGCCCCGGGGGGGGGGGGGGGGGGGTGTATTTTGATTGGAAATAAGTCACATGGTCTTATCGAGTCTTGTCGGAAGTATGTCATGTGGAGAATTCGCATGGTAGGTCCTACCCGAGGGGGGAGGAGTTTCTACAAACATGGTGACCGGGGACAGAGGGGCCTCTGCACAAGGAAGACGCAGTTTACCAACAGGGAAATGATTTAGCGGAAGATTTCACATGGGGTCACCTATGGGGAACCAGCGCATGTGGAGCACCTACCACAGTACAAGGCCTAATTAGCACATGTAATGTGCCAGCAGCGAGTTTCTCAGCAAACTCGTCTGTCACAGGGCTAAGGAGGAAAGTCATCCAGGGATCACAGCTTGTAAACACGACTGGGAGTCAAAAGGGCACGTCTTCACCTCAAGGGAGGGGAAAGGCGCTAGGTGCAAACGGTACACCCGGCTAGCTGTCCCGGAACTTACCTGCTCGTACCTTTCAATACACAGGACTAACCCGGCTCAACCCGGAGATTTTAGAACCTCGCAAAGGTGTTGGGTGTTGCCTAGCCCGCTGCTCTGCAGATGTCTGCCAAAGAGGCGCCACTGGTCAGGGCCCAGGAGGCCGCTACACTCTTAGTAGAGTGGGCTCGTAACCCCACGGAGGGCGGCACATTCTGAGCGTGATATACCATCATGATGGCATCAACAACCCAGTGGGTGATCCTCTGTTTGGAGACAGCGCTTCCTTTCCGCTGTCCACCAAAGCAGACAAAGAGCTGCTCGGAGCTTCTAAAGCTCTGCATGTGATCCAAATAGATGTGTAAAGCATGCACCGGACACAGCAACGCCAAGGCTGGGTCTGCCTCCTCCTGGGGCAGTGCTTGCAGGTTCACCACCTGATCCCTAAAAGGGGTCATGGGAACCTTGGGCACATAGCCTGGTCGGGGTCTCAGGATCACGTGAGAGTAACTCGGACCGAACTCCAGGCACGATTCGCTGACAGAGAACGACTGCAGGTCCCCTACCCTCTTGATGGAAGTGAATGCAGTCAGGAGGGCAGTCTTCAAAGAGAGTTCCTTAATCTCAACTGACGGCATAAAACAAAAGATTCTCCTCCCGGCCCTCCACCGGGGGATGGAGTGGTCTGTCCACCAGCTCCATAGAAGCGGGTCTCCTTGTCCCTGGGTCGCCTGTCTCAGGGGCGCTTCGAAGCCTTCCTTGGGTTCTTGGTGGCTGGCCGTGAGACAGGTGGCGTCTGCTTCCTGCAGTGGGCTCCATGCTGGGACCGGGCCGTGGGGGCGGTGCGGGGTCTTGAGCCGTGCCGGGGCAGGATGTGCTGTATAGCCTCCGTCTGCTTCTTCACTGCCGAGAACTGCTGGGCGAAGTCCTCGACGGTGTCGCCAAACAGGCTGACCTGGGAAATGGGGGCGTCAAGGAACCGTGCCTTGTCAGCCTTTCTCATCTCGAACAGGTTGAGCCATAGGTGGCACTCCTGGACCACCAGGGTGGACATTGCCTGCCTGAGAGACCGCGCCGTGACCTTCATCGCCCAGAGAGCAAGGTCGGTCGCCGAGCGCAGCTCCTGCATCAATCCCGGGTCAGAACTACCCTTGTGCAGTTCTCTTAGCACCTTGGCTTGGTGCACTTGCAGGAGAGCCATGGCATGCTGGGCGGAGGTGGTCTGTCCAGCGGCACCGCAGGCCTCAGCCGCCAGAGATGACATAACCCTACAGGCACTGGACGGGGGTCTCAGGTGGCCCCGCCAGGTGGCACAACTGCCTTATCCACCTGGGGAATCGCTGAGTACCCCCTGGCAGCCCCACCATCGAGGGTAGTGAGAGCGAAGGAGCTCAGAGACCGGGTCCAGGCAGTGAAAGGTGCCCGCCATGACCTTGTGAGCTCCTCATGCACCTCTCGGAAGAAAGGGACCGGGGCAGGGTGCGGCCATGAGCAGCACTCCGGGCCCAGGAACCAATTGTCAGGCTGCTAGGGTTCAGGGGGGTGGAGGGTTCCACTCCAGCCCAACACACGCAGCCGCCCGGGCAAGCATGGCTGCCAGCTGCACGTCAGGCTGTGACTTGGTGACCACACCCGAAGGTGGGAGCCCAGTCGAGTCCTCAGTGTCAGACTGGACAGCTCGCTCTCCGATGCTGCAATCGAGAGCTCATCCACTTCACGAGCGGCAAAACGAGATCGCGAACTCGCCCTGAGATGAGCCGGCGGTCTCATCCCAGCGGGGCAAACGAGCGTACTGGGGAATGGGAGGTCTGTGGGGAGTTACCCAGCGGAGTGGCTCCCATTGGGGTCCCCAAATCACCCCCAGTGCTAACCGACGTGGCCTCAAACCCGTAGGTAGAAGGACCAAGGCGGGAAGCCGCTGGGGTGGTCATTCCCTCTAACGAAGGAAAAACCGTGACCGCAATGTTGCCATGGTCACGCCCTCGCAGTGAGAACATGACCCATCCACGAACGCTGTCTCCGCATGGGCAGCGCCCAAGCATGTAAGACCGCGATTGTGGCCATCGGAAGTGGAGAGGTAACGACCGCAACCAGGAAATACACACAAACGGAGAGGCATCTTTAAAAAGACGCTCTCCATTAATGCCACTCTTTTAAGAAGGGAAAATATACTCTTTTAGTAGGAAGAATATACTCTTTTAGCTGCTGAAGTGCCCAGGGGCGTTCTCTGCACTTCACCAGTGCAAGAGGGGAAGAAGCTGCTGTAATGCGCCGTAAATCCAACAGCTTTTCGAGGTGAATGGATCGGCAGAGTAATTCAGCTCGCTGAACACAACCGCTCGGCTCTGAAGAGAAAATCTGAACGAGTGGTTGCATACCAGCTCCTTTTATACCCGTATGTCCGGGGGAGTGGCATGCAAATTCCACTCGCCAATTCCCATTGGCCTTTTTAAAAAAAGCGTGTTTGGGCTCCCAAGAGTGACCCCTAGTGTCACTACATCGACACAACATCGAGTGAGTGACAGATAGGGAACAGACAATTATTGCATGAAACAGTCACCATAAAATAGTCCTATGAATCGTTAACATAAACGATATGCACAAACAGTGCTGCCTTTTCATCATGTTGTACTGTTAGAAAAAAAAGCTGTATGATAAGACAATCTTACAGTGTATTATGTAAAAACTGTTTTTTTACTTTTATGAGAAGCATCACAGATTTCTGAACGTATTGGATTTCTTTCTGTATTTTTTAGCATATTTCTTGGGTTCACATTAAATAGCCTTGTCTAGTATGTTCAAAAGGTCACTTTATTGTGTGTGTTTTTTTCCACCATTTGTTTTTATTCTGCCCAGATTGGTGTTTGATATCCAGGCATAGTCCAGATGCTCCCAAACGCTTTATTGGCTATCAACTCAATGACAGTGCGTTCCTGGTCCAGCCAGCCAATCGATATGTGTATATCAGTGTGAGTTGTATATGTACTGTCTAGCGGGATGTTGAGACAGACTGAGTGTTAATAGAAGGACAGGTGAGAGGCCAAAGTTGCACTGAAATGTCTCTCAGTCTCCACTGAATGGGAGATTGGAGTTGCAACTTGTCCATTGTTTTGTAGAAGAGTGTGTAGGGAGGAAGGTTCTGCCACAGAGGTGGTTCTAAATGCAAGCATTGGAAGTTTAAGTTTTAAAGCATTGCAGTTGTCCAATCTTGAGATGAATAGTAAAAAAAAAAACATTACATTAGTCACATTATTCTTTTGGGCACAAAGAACAGATAAGGTGACCACTGAGTCACTGTCGCTTTTGACACTGAGACAACAGAGAAAGAGAGAGACAAACCTCAAATTACTGCCTAATTGTTACTGATCTGCTGGTCAGTCATAAGCTATTGATCGGTCCCCACCACCATTATCCTGTCTAGAGCAATAGTCATTTGTGCTCAGATTTGCAGATCAGCCAAGCAGAGCCAACATGCTCTAATTTGTTAGGGCAATCTCACGGCACTCAGCATACCTTTGGTATTCTAGGCGAATAAATAGAAAGACCAGGATGATAGATTTAATGCCACAGTGCTGATGATTAGTCATTACATTGCCGGTTAGTAGAGGTAAGTGTTAAAAGGTGCTGTCTCCCAAGTCATTGGCTTAGAGAAACAGTATTCATTTCACACTCTGCCAGCATGTTCACAGTTTAAGAGTATAGCTTTCCAACAGACAAAGCAGACATACTATTTGGCTGGTGTACACAGGAGGGAAATACGTTTTCTTGTTTTTAGCTTGGGTTTAGCAGGAAGCTAATTATTAAGTTCTGTACAAATATCCACACAAATCTTCTATGCTTCCTTTAGTTGATAAAGCATACTTAAATAATTAGTTTACCCAAAAATATAAATTCTGTCAATATTTACTCAAAAACATTCATTCCAAACTCATACTAAATGACATTCAAGTGAGTAAGTAATGGCGGAATTGTTATTTTTGGGTGAACTAATCCTTTAAATAAAGATGTATGAAATAATTTGTCTTACCTAGCATTTTCAGGAAACTATAATTTCATCTTATCATAATCGATAAAAGTTGATATAACGTAAAGCATTTTTTATTATTTTATTATACTGTACATAGTCAAAATAGAATATGGAAGCTTGCATGAATGATTTAAAAAAACATTTTCTTTTCTCTTCTAGCCACTGAAGCTCAATTGTGAGGTGTGTAGTATAGTGTCCAGCTCTGGCCAGATGTTGGGGCGTGAAGCCGGGGCAGAGATCGACCAGTCCTCCTGCATATGGAGAATGAACAACGCACCCACAAGGGGCTTTGAGATGGATGTAGGACGCAGGACGGACCTGAGGGTGGTGTCCCACACCAGTGTTCCACTGCTAATCCAAAAGCCCCAGCACTTCTTTGGCCAGGGGAACGAGACTGTTTATGTGGTGTGGGGACCCTTACGCAACATGAGGCAGGATGGCAAGGGCATTGTGTACAACATGCTGCGGCAGGCGGTGGATAACTACCCACAGGCTCGCATCTACGTCACCACAGAAGAGCGCATGAATTACTGCGACACTGTATTCAAGAAGGAGACTGGTAAAGACAGGTGAGAGAGCTGTAATCACCTCATTTGGAAGTCTTGTCACATGTTTGTGCTTTACTGCAGTGGTTCTCAAAGTGTGGGATGCACCCCGTGGTGGGGGTGTAGAGTTATTGTGGGGGGGGCGTGGAAGACTGACCCGTTCTCAAATCACTTCACACACATTCAACAAAATTTGTGACAATACACGGAAGAACCAATGTGCACGATTTCTTCTCCTCTACCTTTTCTCCTGCCTTTTTTAACTTTCGTCAGGCACCGCAGTGCTTCCTGCATGGAGCTTTCCACAGCCCAAAGCGTTTAGTCAGTGTCAGGTGCACTCACAGCTGCACTTATGTAAACAAAGATGTCTCGCATGCACCAGTTTCAAATTGGGGAAAAGATGAATTGATACTTAAATTTTGGTCTGTTCCTCACACAGCACTATCGAATGGCTTCAGAATAATTTAAATTAAGGCACAAGTGATATGGATGACGTTTTTGAGATGGGTGTGGGTGCGCAAAAGTTTTCTTGTTTCAAAGGGGGGCGTGACCAAAAAATATTGAGAACCACTGCTTTACTGTATGGTGCATATTGAGACAGAATATCAAGCAGAAAATCTGGCCTGAATTATGAAACTGTAAACATGTTTAATGTGTAAGACAGTATGAGGTAGAGACAGACCACTCCTTAAAAATGAATGTGAGAAATCATTACTCAGTACTCAATTTGGAGGCTGAAGGAATAAAGGAAAGTATGCCTTTCAGTTGAAAGAGCCAATAATGGAGGCATTGGCTGTTTGTTTACTCTAGAATGAGTATGTGCATTAGTTGGTCAAGCCTAAAAAACATTTGAAGTGTGACAATTATCAGTTTTTTTTGCTGTTATTATATTTATGATAATACTGTAAATGTTTATAGAGCCGAGGAGGGCGGGCCGGGCTGGAATGAGACACACCCGGTCCCCAATCAACCTGATGGGGCGCGCGAGGGTTAAAGGCGGCCGGGGACAACAGTTCGAGAGAGAGAGAGAATTGCAGACAGCTGTGCTGTGTGTTTTTGGTTGTGTGTTTAAGTTGTTCATTAAATTATTATTTAAGTTGTCAAGCTGGTTCTCGCCTCCTCCTTTCCACTGAACCCCCTTACAATGTTATTGAAACTTAATCTTGACAAACAGCTGTACTTGTATGCCTATTGCCTACAAAATCCTCAGAAGAACTGTGGCTTGTATGAGGGCCATGTCATTTAGAGGTAGACTGATACATCCATTTTACTATTAATCAGTGCTGATTGTTACTTTTTGGAACTATCGGTTATCTGCAAAAATCTTTGCAAATGGTTGCTGATATTTTTCTTTACACTCTTCTTTTTCTTTTCTTTTTTTAACACTCTTGTAGGAAGTTTCTAAATATTTAATCATTGACAATATTCATCCATATTTTTATCCTCGCCTCAGCGCATATTTTGTTATTTTGATTAGAAAATGAAGTGCTCTAAATTGAAGCGAGAAAACATGGAAAGAAAACTGCGACTACATGGAAACTGCCCCATCAGCACATACTTTGTGTTTCCAACTTCATATCTTGTGTGTGTATGTATATATATATGGTTTTAATGTTGTGGCTGATCAGTGTATATACTAATTTACATATATATATATATATATATATATATATATATATATATATATATATATATATATATATATATATACACAAAAACTTACAAATATAATACAAATATCTCCAACTTCATATCTTGTGTGTGTGTGTATATACTATATGTATATATATATATATATATATATATATATATATATATATATATATATATATATATATATATGTAAATTAGTATATACACTGATCAGCCACAACATTAAAACCACTGACAGGTGAAGTGAATAACATTTATTATCTTGTTACAATGGCACCCGTCAAGAGGTGGGATATATCAGGCAGCAAGTGAACAGTCAGTTCTTGAATTTAATGTGTTGGAAGCAGGAAAAATGGACAAGCGTAAGGATCTGAGCGACTTTGAAAAGGGCCAAACTGTGATGGCTAGACGACTGGGTCAGAACATCTCCAAAACGGCAGGTCTTGTGGGGTGTTCCCGGTATGCAGTGGTTAGTACCTACCAAAAGTGGTCCAAGGAAGGATAACCAGTGAACTGGTCATGGGCGCCCAAGGCTCACTGATGCATGTGAGGAGTGAAGGCTAGCCTGTCTGGTCCGATCCCACAGAAGAGCTACTGTAAAACAAATTGCTGAAAAACTTAATGCTGACCATGATAGAAAGGTGTCAGAACACACAGTGCATTGCAGCTTGCTGTGTATGGGGCTGCGTAGACACAGACCGGTCAGAGTGCCCATGCTGACCCCTGTCCACCGCCGAAAGCACCTACAGTGGGCATGTGGGCATCAGAACTGGACCATGGAGCAATGGAAGAAGGTGGCCTAGTCTGATGAATCACGTTTTCTTTTAGATCATGTGGACGGCCAGGTGCATCATTTACCTGGGGAAGAGATGGCAGCAGGATGCACCATGGGAAGAAGTCAGGCCGGCAGAGGCAGTGTAATGCTCTGGGCAATGTTCTGCTGGGAAAACTTGGGTTCTGGCATTCATGTGGATGTTACTTTGATGTGTACCACCTACCTAAAGATTGTTGCAGACCACGTACACCCCTTCATGGCAACGGTATTCCCTGATGGCAGGGGCCTCTTTCAGCAGCATAATGCATCCTGCCACACTGCAAAAATTATTCAGGAATGGTTGAGGAACATGACAAAGAGTTAAAGGTGTTGACTTGGCCTCCAAATTCCCCAGATCTCAATCTGATTGAGCATCTATGGGTTGTGATGGACCAACAAGTCCGATCCATGGAGGCCCCACCTCGCAACTTACTGTACTTAAAGGATATGCTGCTAACATCTAGGTGCCAGATACCACAGGACACCTTCAGAGGTCTTGTGGAGTCCATGCCTCTGTTTTGGCGGCACGAGGGTGACCTACACGATATTAGGCATGTTGTTTTAATGTTGTGGCTGATCGGTGTATATACGTGTATATATATATATATATATATATATATATATATATATATATATATATATATATATATATATATTAGGGGTGTAACAGGACACAGAAGTCACGGTTCGGTACATATCTTGGTTTTGGGGTCACGCTTCGATACGAGTTTGGTACAAATTACAGTTTGTTCCACCTAGCGGCATTTAGTCCCCCCTGACGTAGTTGGTACAGTATAGCCTCCTTTAGTGTATTAAGCACTGAGCAGTAAACAGAATGCACTCTTGCATAGGTCATATTTTTTTGTAGGGTTGATAAAAAAACAAAAGGTATTTGGTCACAATCAGTGACAAAACTGAAAAACATCTCTTGTGTTATAAAAGTACAAAATAAATAGAATAATGAAAAATAAAACTTTAGGAGAAGACATTCTTCTTTTGGTTTGGTGCATAGGTGGTCTCTTCTTCTGCTCTTTTTCCTGTTGTGGTGGTTAGCAAACAGCGTTGCATTACCGCGCGCGCCCCCTTCTGGATTAGAGTGTGGATCGCCTGTGACTGACACAGATGTATTCTTTGTCTGACTGCATGCACCGAAACATGACGTCAGTACCGTGACGGTTCGGGACGAATATATGTACCGTTACACCCCTAATATATATACAGGTGCTGGTCATATAATTAGAATATCATCAAAAAGTTGATTTATTTCACTAATTCCATTCAAAAAGTGAAACTTGTATATTATATTCATTCATTACACACAGACTGATATATTTCAAATGTTTATTTCTTTTAATTTTGATGATTATAACTGACAACTAAGGAAAATCCCAAATTCAGTATCTCAGAAAATTAGAATATTGTGAAAAGGGTCAATATTGAAGACACCTGGTGCCACACTCTAATCAGCTAATTAACTCAAAACACCTGCAAGGCCTTTAAATGGTCTCTCAGTCTAGTTCTGTACGCTACACAATCATGGGGAAGACTGCTGACTTGACAGTTGTCCAAAAGACGACCATTGACACGTTGCACAAGGAGGGCAAGACACAAAAGGTCATTGCAAAAGAGGCTGGCTGTTCACAGAGCTCTGTGTCCAAGCACATTAATAGAGAGGTGAAGGGAAGGAAAAGATGTGGTAGAAAAAAGTGTACAAGCAATAGGGATAACCGCACCCTGGAGAGGACTGTGAAACAAAACCCATTCAAAAATGTGGGGGAGATTCACAAAGAGTGGACTGCAGCTGGAGTCAGTGCTTCAAGAACCACTACGCACAGACGTATGCAAGACATGGGTTTCAGCTGTCGCATTCCTTGTGTCAAGCCACTCTTGAACAACAGACAGCGTCTGAAGCGTCTCGCCTGGGCTAAAGACAAAAAGGACTGGACTGCTGCTGAGTGGTCCAAAGTTATGTTCTCTGATGAAAGTAAATTTTGCATTTCCTTTGGAAATCAGGGTCCCAGAGTCTGGAGGAAGAGAGGAGAGGCACACAATCCACGTTGCTTGAGGTCCAGTGTAAAGTTTCCACAGTCAGTGATGGTTTGGGGTGCAATGTCATCTGCTGGTGTTGGTCCACTGTGTTTTCTGAGGTCCAAGGTCAACGCAGCCGTATACCAGGAAGTTTTAGAGCACTTCATGCTTCCTGCTGCTGACCAACTTTATGGAGATGCAGATTTCATTTTCCAACAGGACTTGGCACCTGCACACAGTGCCAAAGCAACCAGTATCTGGTTTAAGGACCATGGTATCCCTGTTCTTAATTGGCCAGCAAACTCGCCTGACCTTAACCCCATAGAAAATCTATGGGGTATTGTGAAGAGGAAGATGCGATATGCCAGACCCAACAATGCAGAAGAGCTGAAGGCCACTATCAGAGCAACCTGGGCTCTCATAACACCTGAGCAGTGCCACAGACTGATCGACTCCATGCCACGCCGCATTGCTGCAGTGATTCAGGCAAAAGGAGCCCCAACTAAGTGTTGAGTGCTGTACATGCTCATACTTTTCATGTTCATACTTTTCAGTTGGCCAAGATTTCTAAAAATCCTTTCTTTGTATTGGTCTTAAGTAATATTCTAATTTTCTGAGATACTGAATTTGGGATTTTCCTAAGTTGTCAGTTATAATCATCAAAATTAAAAGAAATAAACATTTGAAATATATCAGTCTGTGTGTAATGAATGAATATAATATACAAGTTTCACTTTTTGAATGGAATTAGTGAAATAAATCAACTTTTTGATGATATTCTAATTATATGACCAGCACCTGTATATATATATATATATATATATATATAGCTCTGGGAAAAATTAAGTGACCACTGCAAAATTATCAGTTTCTCTAGATTTACTGTTTATAGGTACGTGTTTGAGTAAAATGAACATTTTTGTTTTATTCTATAAAGTACTGATAACATTTCTCCCAAATTACAAAGCAAAATATTGTCATTTAGAGCATTTATTTGCCAAAAATGACAACTGGTCAAAATAACAAAAAAGATGCAGTGTTTCAGACCTAGAGTAATGCAAAGAAAACAAGTTCATATTCATTTTTAAACAACACAATACTAATGTTTTAACTTAGGAAGAGTTCAAAAATGTTTGGTGGAATAACCCTGATTTTCAATCACAGCTTTCATGCGTCTTGGCATGCTCTCTACCAGTCTTTCACATTGCTGTTGGGTGACTTTATGCCACTCCTGGCACAAAAATTCAACCAGCTCGGCTTTGTTTGATGGCTTGTGGCCATCCATCTTCCTCTTGATCACATTACAGAGGTTTTCAATGGGGTTCAGGTCTGGAGATTGGGCTGGTCATGACGGTCTTGGTCCGGTGGTCCTCCATCCACACCTTTGTAGGGAAAATTTGGTAGTATAAATGTACACGGTATGGATTAAAGTGCCCACGTACCTTCACCAATAATATATTATGTGTGTTAGGAATTAAATTATGTAGGCGACTTTGCATATCTCCAACAATAATACATAGGCAATTGTGTAATAGAATTAGTCACGTTTGATCACCATTATAAGAAGGATAAATGACAAATGATCAGATTGTAAATCTGAATAAAATTCTCCACCATTTAAAATGTAATACAATGGGCTCATTGTATCCGATCACAATTAATATGTAAGGAATTAGCTTAATAAGGGAATTATGAATAATTCACTTATTGAAAGAATTACAGTATACGTCTAATCACTCGGCCACGCTGAGTTGATATGACACAGCTGTTAACTCTTTAGAGTAATACTATTCTCATGGCTATTGAAAATATTAGCACAAATATGTTTAGATAAGGGTTCGAACTTCGGAGCACAGATCTTTTAAAAAATCAAGTGATGAGATTATTTATCAAAATATACAACAGTCAAATTATCATTGAATATGAACAAGACTTTATTGCTAATCTAAAACATCAAACTAACTAACATATATAGACAAACATGAAAACAGGTTGGTGAGTGAGCTGTAACAGAAGGAGTATGAAATGATCTGTATAGAAAAATTTAACTTTATGAATTCTATAGACAATGCCTTGAGAACCATCGATACTTAATTTAGTCTAACTTGATTTGCAATTGGGTTCCTCAAATTATATTAAAGAGACACCAGCACTTTCAGCGAAAGTTGGAGATGTACTTGCGTTTCCTTGCATTGCTTTGTTTTTTTGACTCTTTGTAGAAAGTTATGTTTGTTCCGTCAATGTTTTGGACCTCTGTTAAGATTGTGGATAGTTAGTTGCTGGAATGATGAGTCGGGGCTTTGAAGCGAGGCCTCCCGCAAGGGAGACTTGTGACTCCCTGTCACATGTGTGAGTCATAGCGCAGAGAAGAGAAGAGCTTCCACAGAACTTTTCATTCCGAACTTTCCTGGACTTTACATTGTGCGGAACCTGGCAATGCAGTGCCGATGCGAAGCCAGCCGAAGAAGGGCTAAGAGCCATGAGGGAAGAAGAAGCGAGGATGCAAGAGCACGCAGAAGAGAGACTAGTTCTTCCTTTGTGGGGAGGTTTTGTTGAGCTGAGGTTCGCCACACCCCAAAGGTGCCTTGAGCCAATCAGAAGTGTTTTCAGATACCATGTGATCATCTCTCTGTCCCTCCTTCTGAAGTTGATTTACAATCCTTTATATAAAAGATTCTTAAAAATTCATGCTCGAAAAATGACATGTTCTAATCATACATTTTCTATAATGAAATCGGTGCAAGAGAGATGACATCTGTTAACATCATCATACTCTACATAAACAGGCAAGCATTTACATGCTAAACATGACATACTTTCATGAATATTCAATGTGCAATTAACAAAACATGAAAATACTTGATTAAAAAACATAATGGTTAATTCATTGGTTTTACAACATGGATAATACATTACACATTATGAGAAACTTGATTGTCAGGGTATATTATCAGGTTAAACCTTGAATGACAGTTCTAGGCACTTTGGCAGATTATATACAGGATAAAATTACAGTAAAGTAAGTTTTGAGATTGTGTCAAAGTTCCTGGATTAAGAGTAGATGTGCTGATATGTGTATACACTTGGAAAGTTCAATTTTACATTTGAAGTTATGAGCAGAGCATTAGTTTCCTGTCCTGCTAAAAGATAATACAAAGGGATCATTTCAAAGAAAGCCTGCTTTCTTCAAGTCTTCAAGCTCTTTTTTTAGCATGTGACACAGAAAATGTCTCATTTTTAAGTGTGTCAAATTGGTTAAATTGAAGGACAATGGAGTGTGTCTTAGATTTCATGGCATGGGGGGTTTGTTCAGAAGAGTAGTCTTCAAGTCATGTGAATAATTATTAACATGAGTGTTTTGGGGTATGTGCTATCTGGACAAGTCTCCTTTGTTCATTTTATTGGCCAGATGTGGGTCATCTCAGACTCCTTGGCACCAGCAGAGCAGTTTTAAAAATACTCTTTTCAGGCCTCTGGCTCATTTGTTTGGTGTTAGCAGAGCAGAGTCTTTAATTTATGACATTAAAAGTTTAAAAGGTTGGGTTTTCCTGGACCCCCTCCCTTGTTTTGTGACAGTTACATTTTAGGCAGATGAACAAACTTCTCTTTTAGCTGGGCCATACCATAATTTAGGGGCCATTTTGGCAGTCTCTTAGTTTCTTGGCTTTGTGACATGGAGCATTGTCATACTGGAAAAACCAATCCTCAGTGTTGGGGAACATTATCAGAGCAGAAGGAAGTAAGTTTTCTTCCAGGATAACCTTGTACAATCTGGCCGATTCCAGCCTTGCTGAAGCACCCTCAGATCATCACCGATCCTCCACCTGGTCGTCTAATGGTTATAAGGAGACCTGGAGAGGCCTTCCAGCCACAGTTTCTCGCACCCACTGTGAAATTTGGTGGAGGATTAGTGATGTACTGGGGGTGCTTCAACAAGGCTGGAATTGGGCAGATTCGTCTTAGTGAAGGACGCATGAATCAAGCCACGTAAAAGGTTATCCTAGAAGAAAACTTGCTTCCTTCTGCTCTGACAATGTTCCCAAACTCTGAGTCACATGGCACCATGCGAGGTTTGGACGTGTGAATGGCGAGCTCTGCGCACTTTGCTTGTTTTAATACTTTTTGTGTCATAAACCGGTGAGACTCGATACACCCTGACTCTTAACTGTTCTAGGAAGACAATATGTCAAAGAATTCAAAATCCTTGGGCTCTGGAGACATTAAAAGACACTTATGTGCTCAAGCTGAAGCCCCAGAGCAGCAGGCCGAGAGCCCAGGAGTCGGTTTGGCCGGTGAGGTGAAGGAAGTTCAGCGACAATTGTTGAGCATGTCGGTGATGCTGATGGGGGTCGTTGCGGATTTGGAGGAGCTTGCTGTGATGCGTCGATTGATCACTGCCATGGAGATGAGGTTCACTGGGATGATTACAGGAGTGGTGGATGTTGAGAGGCGGGTCGATTGTCTGGAGTCATCGGAGAGGGAATTGGCTGCTGGACCACTGGCGACCAAGGTGGACTTGGAGCAGGTTTGGGAGAAGTTGGAGGATATGGAGAGTCGTAGCCGACAGAATGGTGTCCGAATTGTTGGAATTCCTGAGCGAGCAAAGGGTAGGAATGTGGTGGAATTTCTGGACAGGCTCTTTCCGGGTCTGCTCGACATGGCGGGCCGTGGGCTGGAGGTCAAGCGAGCTCACAGAGTTCTGGCTCGGCGATCCGCTGAGGGAGACAGGCCCCAGTCGTTTCTGGCCAAGTTTCTGAGATCATCCCATGGAGATCTTGTGTTGCGCGAGGCGAGGAGTAAAGGAAGGCTTTCTTGGAGGAACCACAGCATTTTATTGTTCCCAGACTTTGTGAGTTCGAGAGGGGAGAGACGTGATTGATTCGGGGAGTGCAGGAAACTCTTGCATCAACGGAGGGTGCTTTTGCAGTGATATTCCCGGCCAGGTTGGGAGTGGATGCTAGGGATAGCCAAGGAGTATTTGCATGTCCCCAGTAGGCGTTGTCCTTCATGGAGTCAATGGAGTAAGTCATTCTGTGATACTCACTTTGCCGCCGAGTGGGCCTGACTCACTGAGTGTTTACTTGAGCATCCGAGGAAACTGAGTGGCTTTTTTGTTTCTTTTGTTGCTGGTTCCGCCTAGCAGCTGGAGTTTGTTTTGTGTAGTAACACTCCTTCAGGACAGTGTTGTGGATGAATCTGCATGTTCTTTGTGCTTATGCCTCCTATCGGTTTGAGTTTGTTTTGTGGTGTATTTCTTGCAGGACATTGGAGTGATTAGGACATTTGTTGCACTCGTGTAACAGCCGGCTCACTGAACATTCATTTGACTGCCTGAGGAAACTGAAAGTTTTTTTGTTTTTGTGCTGGTTCTGTTAGCGGCTGAAGCTTGTTTTGTAGAGGGACACACCTTCGGGACAGTTATGTGGATGAATCTACACGTTCTTTGTGTTTATCCCACCTATTGGCTGGAGTTTGTTTTATAGATTTTCTTCTGCTATGTAATTCTGTCTCACAAAATTTGTATAGAAACTCTGGACTTGAGCAATCCGACAGCAAAGTTGTCGCGAGGGTTCTCAATGGCGTACATGGACTGTTTGAGTTTGAGTGTAGAGGGATGGAGGCAGGTTGGTGCTGTCGTGCACGGGGTTAATGCACACGTTTGTCTTTTTTCTGTTTGTTTGGTGCAGGGTTTGATTGTTGCATTAATGTGGAATGTGGTCTTTATAATTTTATTTTTGACACAATTTATTTTTTCTAATATGTAAAAATGTCAGATGTTAGTATGAGTGGATTGTCTCTCTCCACATGGAATGTGAATGGGTTGGGGCACCCCATAAAAAGAAGGAAGGTTATTTCTTTTCTTAAACATAAGAAATATGATATAGTGTTTCTTCAAGAAACGCATCTTTCTTAAAAATGACAAAGTTCCAAGCGAGTGTAAGAGCTACTGTCCAACTTCCCTGATCAAGCTAGACATTAGAATATTGTCAAAACTTTTGGCTAACCGATTAAATGAAGTTACGACATCTCTTATACGTATAGATCAGGTGGGGTTTATTCAGGGCCATAGCTCTTCTGATAACATTAGGCGTTTCATCAATATAATGTGGTCAGTGGCGAATGATCAGACTCCGGTCACTGCCATCTCACTTGATGCCGAAAAGGCATTTGATGTGGAAGAATGGGATTATCTTTTTAAGATTTTGGAAATGTATGGGTTTGGGAGTACAAACAAATGGCTTAATTTCAGATTACTTTACTCTGGATAGGGGCACCCGGCAGGGCTGCCCTCTTTCCCCATTATTGCTCTGTCTTGCCCTGGAACCATTAACAGCCGTAATAAGAAAGGAAGATGATTTTCCAGGGGTGATGGGGAAGGTGTGGCGCATAAGCTTCTGCTTTACGCAGATGATATTTTATTATTCGTCTCCGACCCTTCTAGATCTATGCCTTGCCTCCACAGAATTATTAATTCCTTTTCTAAGTTCTCAGGACACAGAGTTAATTGGTCTAAATCCGAAGCTTTGGCTCTGACAGCGTACTGCCCTATAATGGCTTTTCAGCCGGGTGCCTTTCAGTGACAGGGCATTAAGTATTTGGTATTTTATTCTCAGCAAATTTGTGTGATTTAGTTAGAGTTAATTTTGACCCTTTAATAAAAAGTTTTTCGAGCGATGTGGGCAGGTGGGCTTCATTACATATATCGATGATGGGGAAGGTTAATGTTAAAATGAATTGTATTCCAAAATTCAACTACCTGCTACAGTCTCTCCTTATAGATGTCCCCCTCGCTTATTTCAAGCAATTTGATAGCATGGCGAAATCCTTCATTTGGAATGGTAAACATCCCAGATTACATTTCAGTAAGCTGCATAGGCCAATTGACAAAGGTGGGCTAGGTCTACCCAAGATTTTGTTTTATTATTATGCGGTCGGTCTCAGACATTTGCCTCATTGGTCTCTTCCACCTGAGAGAGCCCCTCCCTGGTTTTGTATTGAACAGGAAGTTCTATTTCGCCATTACAATTCTTTTCTATCAAACTAACCGGGGAAGTTAAATTACACCCCGTTATCTCGCATTTTCACTCGGTATGGACAAAAGTGTCCAGAGTGTTTAATTCGGACATTTATTTAAATGTTGCCTCGAGCATATGGCTAAACCCAAAATTATGTATTAATAAGTCCCCTTTCTGCTGGTCAGAGTGGATTGTGAGGGGGGTTACAACACTCAGTGACCTATATGAGAGCGGAGTGTTGAGATCCTTTGATTATGAGAAGTGTTTCAGATTATGAGAAGTGTTTCAGGTTCCAACAGACCTAACAAACGCAGCAGAGCTATGAGTTGATGGATGAAATATTATCATATTTATTGGTTTGCTTTTTGAACCAATTGAAGTTTATTTATTGAACTTACAGGACATCCTCACAGTAATGCATTGCAGTAATCCAGTCTTGAGGTCATGAACGCATTAATTCGTTTTTCTGCATCAGCAACAGAGAGCATGTGTCATAACTTAGCAATATTTCTGAGGTGGAAGAATGAGGTTTTTGGGCCAATAATTAGTACCTCTGTTTTGTCGGAACTGAGTAGGAGGACATTTCTGGCCATCCAGTCTTTGATTTCATTGATACACTCTGCTAATTTGGAGAGAAATTTCATCAGGTTTCAAAGAAATATAAAGTTGGGTATCCTCGGCATAACAGTGGAAACTTATTCCATTATTCCTGTTAATATCTCCCAGGGGAAGTATATATAATAAGAAAAGCAGGGGCCCTAAAACTGATCCCTCTGGCACTCCATACTTAAGTTTTGTTTTATCTGACAATTCTTCGTTTGCACAGACAAAGTGGTAGCGGTCTGATAAATAGGACCAAAACCATGCTAATTCAAGACCAAAAATGCCAACATAATTCTCAAGCCTATCCAAGATAATGTTCTGATCTATGGTGTCGAAGGCAGCATTAAGATCTAAAAGCACTTGGAGAGAAATGTGGCCGCGATCAGATGATAAGAGCAAGTAATTTGTAACTCAGATAAGTGCAGTTTCTGTACTGTGATGGAGCCTAAATCCTGACTGAAATTGTTCATATACACTATTTCTCTGTAGAAATTAACATAGGTGGGAGGACACTACTTTTGTAACCGTAGCGCACCCAAAATACAATTTAATAAATTCTTCAATTAAATAATAATAATTGCATGAAAGATATCGGGCGCCAGACAGGTTTAAGTCTATCAAAAATAATAACGTAACCCAGGATAGCTCTAAAAGCCACCAGTTACAAAAGTGTGTAAAGAAAGATTTCTTAAATGTATTTTCTTCTGTAAACACAGCAAAACAATATTATTTCAGAAAATGAACAAAGACAAATAATTCCCAATTACACAAACAAAATATGATCAATAACAGCAAATCACAATTAACGATACAAAACAACAAAGTTTATCACAGTGTGTTAGTGGGTGTGTATGTGCGTAAATATATGAGAGTGTGAAAGTTCAGTTGGGTTGGTATGTATGTGAATCGTGTACGCTGGGTCTGGAGCGATTAGATGTACCTTAGGTGTATGGGCAGTGCAGCTGGAATGAAGAGGGAGAGTCCACAACTGGGTAAGTCTGAAGATCCAGCAGTCTGGCGCTTCAACTTGAGACCCTTTTCTCCATCACACCATCACACCTTGACAGTTGAGCTCTTCGGCATGTCCTTAGGCTGCTTGCAGTTCCTTGCAACTCACGCCACTCCACTTCAAGTCAGGTGCATTCAATGGCTTTGAATTTTCAGGCCACTTTCAAATGATGAGCACTGCTTTATTTACTCCCTTCGTTGTTTCTATGTTTCTCTTTCCTCCAATAACATTCCTTAACTCCACAAGTCTACACCAATAGCAAACTTTCTTCCTCCTCACATCAGCATGGCACACAACTCAGTGTCACCACATACCTGTCACTCTCAGTGCATAAATGAGCAGCCATTTTATGTGCTAGCTCCCTCTCATGGTAATTGGATGGCAGATCCTTATAGGAGCGGTGCACATTTTTTTACTCCACCATACTCCACCCCCCCCCCTTGAGAAACAACCCACAGTTGGCAAAAATCATTGAACATGTCTTAGCCTAGGTCTTTGGGCATCTACCCAGGAGTTGTTCCCCTTCTTCTATTTTCTCTTTTTAGAGGACATTTTCTGCCTTGAAGTATCTTGTTGGATAAGATGTGTGACAGTGATGAGTTTCCTGTCCGTCTGACATTTCTTACATCCCTTCACAAACCTCCTCACATCAGTCCACATTGTTGGCCAAAATGCAACCTCTTTAAGTCTTTTGAAGGACTTGTAGACTCCTAAGTGGTCAATCGTGGCGTTAGCATGATAGTGCTTGAGGACCCGTGAAACCCGTTGCTTGGGATGTGGACCCGATGTTTGTGAACATCCGTTTGTGGTCAGACCGAAGACCACAGTACTAGTATTTTCGACATATGTTTTCAACATAAATGAGAGATTTGAAATCGGTCTATTATTAGCCAATTCTCCAGGATTAAGTTGTGGCTTCTTAATAAGCATTTTGATAACTACCATTTTAAAGTTTCTTGGGACATGTCCTGAGGATAGTGAGGAGTTAATAATATTAAGAAGAGGTTCTGAGATTACAGGGAACACTTCTTTTAAGAGCTTACTTGGTATTTGATCTAACAAACATGTTGTTGCTTTTGATGTTTGTATCGATAAGTTTTGTTAGCTCTTCATGACCTATGACAGCGAAGGATTGAAGTTGCTCGTGAGGAAAATTTTGAGACTGTTTTCTGAGGAGCTGTGACAGACGATTGTATAATTCCAATTTTATTTCTGATGATTTCAATTTTATAAGTAAAGGAATTCATGAAGTCATTACTATTGTGCTGTGACAGAATATCTGGTTCAGTCGAGGCTTTATTCCTAACCAATTTAGCCACAGTACTGAATAAACACATATGATTGTTGTGGTTATTTTCTATGAGTTTGCTAAAATATGCTGACCTGGCAGTCTGTAGCTATAGACACTATCCTTCCATGCACCGCAAAATACCTCTAATTGTGTATTCTTCCACTTGCGCTGCATTTTCTGAGCTGCTCTCTAGAGAGCATGAGTGTGATCATTGTACCATGGTGCGGGGCTTTTTTCTTTAATTTTTTTAATCGAAGGGGGGCAACACTATCAAGAGTGCTAGAGAAGACTGTATTTATATATTCTGTGATTACATCAAGTTCTTCTAGACTTTTTGGCTTACTGATTATTTGAGACAAATCTGGAAGATTATTAGTGAATCTATCTTTAGTGGTCAAAAGAATATTTCTACATGAATGATAATGTGGTGTAGATTAGCTAATCGCAGCATGCAAGAGATGAGGTAATGATCTGAGATGTCATCGCTCTGTGGCAGAATTTCTATAATATCAGCATCAACTCTGTATGACAGAATAAAATCAGTGTATGAATATGGCAATGGGCCTGTCACATTTTGTCTGACTCTAAGAGAGTAGAGAATATCGATAAATGCTAATCCCAATGTGTCATTTCATTATCTGTGTGAATGTTGAAGTCACCAACAATTAAAGCTCTATCCACAGTAACTACTAGATCTGATTGAAAATCTGCAAATTCACCAAGGAAATCAGAATATGGCCCAGGCGATCTATGTACTGTAGCAAGGGCAAAATACGACAGAGATTTTTTATTTATATCTGACAATGTCTCATTACACATTATTAGTTCAAAAGACTTAAACTTCTATCCTGTCCTCTGAGTAACACCAAAAACTTCACTGTAAATTTTAGCAACACTTCCTCCTCGACCCTTCAGATGAGGCTCATGTTTTAACAATAACCTGGGTGAGTAGACTCATTTAAACTAATATATGCATCTGGTATAAGCCAGGTATCAGTCAAACAGAGCACATCAAAACTATGATCTGTAATAATTTCATTTACAATTAGTACTTTGGTTGAAAGAGACCTAATGTTTAGTAGCCCTACCTTTATATGATGTTTATCTTCAAATCTTTTGTTATTTTCAAGTTTGACCTCAATACAATTTTTTCTAAATAATTTAGTGTGGGGTTTGTGTTTGGTAGTTCAGGGAACAGACAAAGTCTCTATATGATATCTAGGTGATACAGTCTCTATGTGTTGCAGTTTATGTGACATGTGTGACATCTCAAGGCAACTTGCAGATGGATGGTTAAGCCATTCTGTCTGCTTCCTGACCTGGGCCCCAGTTAGTCAAATAATATCACTATTAAAATTATGAGCCATATTGCTAGATAGTAGAGTGGCATCTTCCCTGGAGGGATGGAGTCTGTCTTTCTTTAGCAGGTCAGGTCTACCCCAAAAATTGTCTATGGATTCTATGCTATTCTCCGGACACCACTCAGACATCCAGCCATTTAGTGACACTAATCTACTAAAAACCTCATCACCATGATGAGCAGGGAGGGGGCCAGATCATATTACAATGTCTGACATCATTTTTGCAAGTTCACAAACCTCTTTAACATCACTAATCTTTAGTGATCTCCGACTGGCAAAGCCGGGCATCGTTAGTGCTGACATGAATAGCAATCTTAGAAAATCTACTTTTAGCATTAGCCAGCACATTCACAAATTTTATCTGATGTCACACGTTCTGGCACCTGAAATGCAATTAACAATAGTGGATGGAGTCTGTATTTCCACGTTCCTTACAATAGAATCGCTTATAACCAGGGCTCTCAGTGGGTGCATCACTGAGTGGGGAAAATCGATTGGAAATCCTAATAGGAACGGGAGAATGGTGTCATTTTGCTAAGCTTTTGTTCATTTTGGACTCTTGTAGCCTCTGTGTCTGTTCCCATCATAGTAAGGAAAGAGTAAGAATTTTTTTTAACATTCTATAAATCAATTTTAAAGACTATTGGTTGATTAATTGGTAATCTGCCTTTTCTACCACCTTAGTTATCGTATCGGCAAAATCCACTATTGGTCGACCTCCAATACAATTATAACTGCTATTAAAAATGTCTAAATTCGTTCCAGAGAATATCCTTATTACTTAAGGCCAGACACTGTTACTCTATGCTAGGGGTAGGTATAGACACAGATTTCCTGTTTTGATTCTGATTCACGTGCCCTTGATTCGATTTGATTTCGATTTGATTAGATTCTGGTTAATTTGGGTAAATTTCAGTTATGATGTTCATTTTGCTTACATATGCATTTGTAAGCAATTTTGATGATTCTCTAAACCAGTTTCGGTACCACAAACAAAATACTCAACTAATTTGAGTAAACATTGTTTAAAATGATCAAGTAATTAGTCAAATTTATTCAAGATAAGTAAACAGTGAGTAATAAAGTACAAAGAAACTAATTACTCATAATAAATTAACAAATAAAAAAACAATAGATCAACATTTTTGAAAACAGTATATTTCAAGTAATTGATCACGCAAAAATTATAATTGTCTTATAATTTTTTCACCCTTATGCCATCTCAAACTCAAAAAAATATTCTGATGGAGATGTCTGTTTGTCCATACAATGCAAGTGAATTGGGACCAAACTTTCAAGCTTCAAAAAGCACATAAAGTCAGCATAAAAGTAACTCATAAGACTCCAGTGTTTTAATCAACATCTTCTGAAGTGATCAGACTGGATCTGGGTGTGAATAGACCTTATTCACACTAGCACCATCTTTGATTTTTAAGGGGAATGAAAATGAGGTTGTGAGGGAAAGACTTAAAATCTCTTCAATGGCATGAACAGTATAAAGCTGAATAAAGCTCCTAGATCACGTGATTTTCCACAACTCGTGTTGTCTGGAGTTCTTTGTATACTGAATGTTCTTGGACAGATATTTTATCAATGTTTTGTCCGCAGAACGATCCAAAAACACTTGAAGAGACAGTAAGTCTATTCCTCACAGCCTTGTTGTCATTACCATTAAAAATCAATGATGGCGCTAGTGTGAATAAGGTCTATAGACAAAAATATAGCTTATTTTTTACAATAAATCTTGACATCAGCAGTCTCCTTGGCGATCATGATTTCAAGCTTGATTACATTTCTTAGCGCTAGGAAGTGCTATTGAGCTTGAAATCATGATCGTTCCTAGATACTGCAATCTAAACACACTTTTCAAATTGTTCCTACACTCGTCCGAGGTCATTTAATTTAATCACATCACACCTGAAACAAATGGGCTCTTTGTTCCCTTTGGATATGCAACATAATTTATTTACATGTTGTATAAAAGCAGCAATATCACCTTCCAGCCATCTTGATATGGCTATTCAGTTACTCAGTAATCTCTGAAAGAAAGAGTATGTCAAATGTTCCTCTTGTCATCAACAACATCCCATTGGTACCAAAGGTGAGAAGTCAACTGAAGAAATCAATGGACTCTCAAGGTTATTTGAGTTGTGAAGAGCACTTGCTGTGTGCTAATGAGTCTGGCACACTGTGCAGTCAGAGTGCAGAAATTAATCAGCTGTTGATATTACTCATTACAATCATCAGACCAAAACATAACACCCTCATGAATGTTTCATTTGAAGTCAGCAGGTTCACTCTTACTGTCTAAAAAGTAGCCCAAATATCTCTCTTTCATGGAGAGGCTCAGATTGCATTTGATCAGTCCGACTGAAATGCTGCAATAGTTCTGCCTTTCAAGGCTAATCCCCAAATTATAGCCCTTATGCTGTTGTGTTATTGCACAGATAAAAGATATTCCAAAGGAGGGCTGGAGAGGATTATCCCTTATCCAACATCAACTCCTTTAGAAGAAAATCCAGCTGATTGCAATGTCTTTAGCAGTGTGCTACAATTTATATATCCAGAAGGTGATATGCAGGCATTTGCTGCATAGGGAAGAAGCACTTGTGTGTGTGTGTGTGTGTGTGTGTGTGTATGCGTGGTTTACAAGGAAATTTTTTAGGTTACAAACTGGTAATTACAAGGGTATTATGCTATAAATGTTTTTTGTGAAGGTTAGGTTTAGGGGTAGGGTTAGGGGATAGAATCTATAGTTCGTACAGTATAAAAATCATTATGTCTATGGAGAGTCCTCATAAGGATAGCAGCACCAACGTGTGTGTGTTTGTATCCATATTACAATTAAATAATGATTTTTACAATTCTAATAATGCAAAAACAAATTCTGTTAGGGATGGGTTAAGGTTAGTTTATATTAATTATAGCTAGTATTATGTAAAAACAATAGAATTGTATGATATGTCCCCATTTAAATAGCTGAGAAATGTGTGTGAGTGTGAATGCATGGCCATGAGCAGATGTGTGTGTAATGTCAGTAATAAATCAGCCTTAACAGAGCAGATCGGCATGTCAGGGAACAGCTGGCGGTAAAGCCTTTGTTTTGAATCACATTTTAGGGGCAGTCTCACTACAACACTTGCAATTGGACCGTGTGGTTCAGAGGTACCAGATTATCACTAATATAGCCTAAAATCACAGTAGACTGCGGCAGAATTCAGAGGCTTGAGGTGTGTGTGTGTCAAGGAGGAGAATGTGAACATCTGTTGGTACAATAAAACAAGAAATACATGACCATGTCAAAAGAGCCCTCCTCCAAGTCTCTATGATATTCTGGCCCCCAGATATGGCTCTGGTCCATTTTTCAGTGTAAGTCTAAGGGATTTTTACACCTGTTTTAATGTCCGCCTGGTAAAAAAATAATATGCTTGATTGCTCAGATAATTAGTTGTGCTCCGCTCTTCCAGATTTTGTCATCTAACTTCCAGTTATTGAAGCTACTTAGGACAGTCAATCAAAACGTAAATCCGTGTGGAAACACTGAAAGTATTTGTACAAACAAATGATAGTGTTAGGTTACACCACCCCTCTACTATGTGAAAATACTAGTGCAGGTGTTTTGCTGTCACAGTAAATGTTTGTTTTCCAAAACCCATGGAGGTAAATTAGACCTTGCAGATCACATTCGGACAGCTATGGCACACATATTCTTATACACTTGTTATAATTGTATGCGAAATTTTTTTTTTATTTTAAGTTCTAACTTAATTTGTGTTCAAATGTCTAGCTGACATGGCATTTCAAACAGTGACAGTTAATATTATTATGCATGCAATTTCATGACGTGTGAAAACACACTTGAACTTTTTAAAATTAATTGGTCACCCCACATTTAAGAAAAAAAAGTTGAGTTAAATAAATAGGACTTTCGATTTAATGCGTTGATTCAGTGATTAATTATATGAAGAAGTAACACGTTAATCGGAGCAATTCAAGCTTGAAGTACCACCTGTTTTCAGCAGGGGGCAGTAAGTGAAACCCCAGCTGTATAGGCAGTGTGAAGCTGTACAGAGAACAAAACCAGACTCAGGGTTGCTTAAACATGGTTTTCTAAAGGCTGATTTATACTTCTGCGTGGAACCTACGGCGTAGGTTCCGCTTAGTGGCCAACACGTTTGTTTGCATTTATAGTTCTGCGTTGGTGTGTCTGCATCATTCTGTGAGTACACAGCCATAATCCTAACTAGGGGCGTTGCAAGACTTCAGTGAAATCCGGGGCTTAGCCCACATAATGTAAAAATAAGAAGAATCCTTCCTTCCATGACTTAAAAAATTACCACTCTATCTGTCAAATAATAATTTTATAAAGCACACAACACTGACACCGGTCTATAACTTTATATGAGCAAACATCAGGCACACAATAAATGGATTAAACACATTTTTTATTTTAAATTGCGGATCAAAGCGAAAATTATAACTTGTCGGCTCATTGTTCATTGTGCAGAAACTAACGCTAACAATAAAATCAAAGTAATTTAACAATGTAAATTTGCAGTTGTCATTTATCATTGTTGGGCACTTCGTTCAAGAGCGGGTTTGGTTATTAACAATAATTAATAATTATCAAAGATAATTATTAATTATTAAAATCAATAGAACATTGATTAAAATCAATGTTAGCTTTTTAATCCTTTAAATCAACAAAGATAAACATCAGTTATCAAATTCAACAGAATATTAATTATTATCAAAGATAACCATCAATTATCAAATTCAGTAGAATATTAATTATTATCAAAGATAATTGTTAATTATTAAAATCAATAGAAAACTAGCTTATTGATCCTTCAAATCAACAATCATCAAAGATAATTATCAATTATTAAAATCAATAGAATATTAATAAGGATTAATATCGCCGGGGCACCACCCTGGAATCAGGGACTAATAACCAAACAGTATAGCAGTCTCACTATAGGATTGTTTTCTTAGGAAAGCCGTCATCTGGAGAACATCGACATTCAAAAGGTAAACAAAGAAGGCTTGAATCTGAGCACTGACATCCACTGCCAGCCCTTGACACAGGTGCATGCAGAACAATACCAAAACACTTCTCTTTAAAATATAACAGTTTATAAATGCAGTGATATCAATTAATAATCAATACAATGCAGTCAATAAACTTCCAACTTCCAACTACAAACTAAAGAGTAACATGATTAGATATGTTTACAAATAAACCTATAATACATGAGAGGAAGATATGTATGCGTTCTGTCATGCGCCTCATCCAAAGAGTTGAGAGTTCAATCCTTCAGAATTTCACTCATAAATGTAAAGAGAGCAAAGCTTCATGGGATCTGTTGTCTGTTTTGGACTCCCTTTGTTTGATTTTATCAGGCTGTTTGTAGGCCTCAGTCAGGCTTTATGACTGTATGTAGGCCTGCCTTTGTCTCATATCTGAGTACATGAGGCCCAACATCATAATAATAATATTTTGAGGATAAATAAAAAATTACAGAGTAAAGTTAAAAATAACTTAAATTTGTATAAATGCATCTCGAAACACTTGCATTGAGTTTCATGATTCCAGGTTGTTTTTAACAAAGCAAAGTGTAGCAGTTCTCTGACTTTCTTGTAAAGGAGGAAGTGGGAACTGTGCAAACAATCCAACATAAATTTTTATTTCTAAACTTTTCAGCTTAACACACCAAATGCACACATGATGACTGCTGGACTGCCCTTTTAACCCCCTCCAGCTCTCACGGCAACACAGAACAGCTGTTAGAAGTAATTTCCCACAGGTGTCAATCCTTACCGTTCCTCTTCTCCTGGCCTCACTCTCCACAGACATTACTCGGCCATGCCCACATCACCACATTGCCTGACTGTTACTTACATCCCCCCCCCCCTCTCATTTCTGGAAAGGAAATCCACAACAGTCATCTGCGCCCCTGGCCTGTGGACCACCTCAAACTTAAAAGGCTGGAGAGCCAGATACCAACGGGTGATCCGCGTGTTGGTATCGTTCATGCGATGGAGCCACTGGAGCGGGGCATGGTCCGAACAGAGGGTGAAAGCACACCCCAACAAATAGTACCGGAGGGTGAGTACCACCCACTTGATGGCCAGTCACTCCTTCTGTAAAGTACAGCACGGAGCGCTGCTCCCCCTCCACCATCTGGAACAGTACCACTCCCAACCCCTTGTCCGATCCATCCGTCTGCAAGATAAAAGGGAGAGTAAAGTCTGGAGAGTGCAATAACGGCCCACTGCAAAGTTAAGCTTTCACCCACATGAACGCCTGCTGACATGGCTCCGTCCACTGGACCGGATCTGGTGCCCCCTTTTTAGTAAGATCAGTCAGCAGACTGGTGACGGTCGAATAATTAGGCATAAACCTGCGATAATAGCCAGCCAGCCCCAGGAAGTGTCTCACCTCCATTTTGGTCTTAAGTCTCAGGCAGGCTGTAATCACTGCGGTCTTATCAATTTGGGGCCGCACCTGCCCATGACCCAAGTGGAAGCCCATATACTGTACTTCCACCAACCCAGTTGTGCACTTCTTTGAGTTTGCTATGAGTCCCGCCCATCTCAACGACCTCAGGACAGCCCTCAGATACTGCAGGTGCCGCTGCCAATCATTACTGTAAATAATGATGTCATCCAGATAGGCAGTGGCAGCTTGCGGTCTGAGGATTCGGTCCATGAGCTGCTGAAACATAGCCAGGGCCTCGAACAAACTGAACGGAGGTATCACGAATTGGTGTAATCCAAAGGTGTGGAAAATGCCATATTTTCATGGGACATGGGAGTTAAGTGGATATGCCAGTTAAATCCAATATCGAATAAAAGTGAGCCATGCCTAACCGATCAAGCAGCTCATCAATCTGAGGCAGCCTCGACACTATAATTTTGTCCCCGAAACTGAATAATGACCATCACTACAGGGTAATTTTGAATATCCCCATGCACACACCTTGCCTTCACCCGCCGGTCTGCATCCAAAGCCTCGGATTGAACCAAGCTTTGGTGAATGGAGGTTTGATTACAACCTGAATCCACCAAGGCTTGGTATGTTCCCCCCTTAATACTCACAGGTATACGATATGCTCTTGCTCGATTGGGGGCAGCCTGTGGTGCATCGGGGATCTGGACCAATGTCTCCACCTCCATCGGTGGGCATTGTTCTTGGAAGTCCCTGCAGCTCCAGCAGACCGGCCCAGACTTCAAGCCCACACCTGCAACAGCAGATTTGGGGAAACTGGTGGGTTGAAAGTTCCACAGGACTGGGGAACTGGTTTTGCGGTCTTAATTCCCTGTTTCTGGGGAATAGGAACAGGATGAAGGGAAGGAGCGGGGGAGGGAGGAGAGAAAGAGAGAGAGAGAAGAAGAGGACTCGCCAGCCCCCGAATAAGCCGCCATATGGTCCTCAGCCAGCTGGACCGCCCCATCCAGTGACGCTGGTCGGTGGAACTGGGCCTACTCTACTATCCCTTTTGGTAGCTGGGCGATGAACTGCTCCAGTACCACCAGATCGAGTATCTCCTCGGCATCGCAATCTTCAGCCAGCAGCCACCTTTTGCAGGTGTCATGGAGCTGTCGAGCGAATGCAAAATCACCGAGCATCAGCGAGCAGAAGTGTTGGCGTTTTTGCACAGGGCTTCGGCCGACCCGTTGCAGGATGGCTTTCTTCAGATCTTCATACACCAGGAGGTTGGCCGCAGGAAGTTGTTGGGCCGTGAGTTGGGCTCCCCCGGACAACAGCGGCAGTAGGTGGGCCGCTCACTTGGTGCTCGGCCACTTCCAGGCTTCGGCTGATAAAAGCCTCCGGTTTGTCCTGAAGTCCCATCTTGGTTAGGGTGACATGCGGCATGGCCATGGGTGGGTCCGGGGTCACGGCTGAAGACCCCTCCTGGTGTACCAAGCTCCATAGCACCTGCCAATCGTCCGCTTGAGCCTGGAAGAGTGCCTGGAACCACTGCTCCTGTTCCATATGCAGCTCAAGCAGAGACTGATGTTGGGCTTGGTGGATGTTGGCGAGGGTCTTGAACATTTCGGCCAGCAGCAAGTAATCCATGATGGCATTTTCTTCCTCCTAATTTCTGGGTTTTGGCTGCACTGTAACAGTTCTCTGACTGTCTTGTAAAGGAGGAAGCAGGAGTCAGGCAAACAATCCAACGTAAATCTTTATTTCTAAACATTTCAGCTTAACACACCGAATGCACACATGAAGACTGCTGCATGCGTCTCTCTCTCTCTTCCGGTGGTCTGGACTGCACTTTTAACCCCCTCCAGCTCTCACTGCAACACAGAACATCTGTTAGAGGAGATTTCCCACAGGTGTCAATCCTTACCGTTCCTTCTCTCATGGCCTCGCTCTCAACAGACGTAGCTCGGCCACGCCCACATTACCACACAAAGTTTCAACGCTTGATAAACGGTAAGACAGTGTTTTTTCCCTTTTGCTCTGGTGTGCGGATTAAGTACAATAATTAGACAAGTTCAATGCCATTTGATTTTAAACCATTTAAAAATCAAAGAGGCTTTTATACGTAGCAGTTTAACTCCATGCACATGGCATGGAAATGTGAACCAGCCCGGGCAGAGCGCATATACAGGCAGTGACAGTTTGGTCATTTTTGTTTGACTTTAATGTGAGATTTTATCATTTTAAGACCTATGTATTGTGCTATTTAGGCTTATAGCTCACTGTTATGCTATTTTGAGTTGTGTTTTAGGAAATTCCATTGCAATAAACATTCTTTATTCCCACGTACCGACTCCCGACTAAACCCGAATAACCAAACATGTTGACTGGTGCATGCATTAAAATCTACTTCGTGTGTGGATTGTTATAAACAAATGAAGATTAGAAATGAGGCTTATAGATTATATATTTAAAAATAAGGCTTGCGTAATAAAACCTCAGTGCCTCTGATACAGAAAAGCTGCACCCCATGAGAGAAAATAGAAAGCTCCCACATGAGGTGTTCATAACGTGTGCCTCTGATACAGAAAAGTTGCACCCCATGAGAGAAAATAGACAGCTCTCACATGAGGCATTCATAATGTGTCTGATGAACTTGAGAATGAACAGCAGGTAAAAGTGCAAACTGTCAATTAATGCAAGTTGGGCTCGCTGATCAGAATTAATTTACATTTGAAGCTAGAACTGCAACCTGCCTTGTTGCTTTTGTACCGTGATGTAATGAACATTATACCTTACTTTTTTTTCTCATCACAATAAAACAAAAAAAAACAAAACATTTGGAGCTATTAACAAAAGATCAGAGGCTTTAGCTCTATCATCTAGGGTCTAGCTATGCCACTGATGCTAACTATTTATTTTTATAAATAAACAAAAGCAATGCAAGCAACGTAATTTCTGGATTCAGAAGGATTTATTAAATTATTTATTATTGTAGCATCAAAAATGAGTTCAAAGTATGTGAACATGTTGAAATATAGGTACATATTTATTATACGTTGCCTGTTTATAAGCTGTAAACAGATTTAGCTTGTAAGTCCAAATACAATGTGATATGATGCATAGATTGTATATTAAAATAATCTTGTATTAAATGCACCGCAACCTCAGATATCCTTGTATCATCCAGGGAGGCGGTCTCTGGTTAAAGTGGACCACAGCTGTTGTGGTCTGCGTCGACGTGACGTGCAGTTACATTTTTGAAGAGGTGCTCGTCAGCGTACGTCATAGGTTCCACGCAGAAGTATAAATCGGCCTTAAAAGGTGCTATACGCGATTTTAGCGTTCTGGAGCTTTCGCATGACTGAGCCTTTGAATTAGCCACGCCCCTCATTTAAAAACCCCACCCTCCAAATATAATTTTGAGACCAAAACCGAAGAAAAGAGGAGTATTGTTTGTTCCTGTGGCTGTCAAATTCAACAGTGGCACAATAGCGCCCTCAACTGACAAACATTATGAATCATAGCCTCAATGATCTGCTTCGAAGACTATACTATGAGAATGAGCAAAATTATTGACAGGTAAAGCGTCATTGTCCGCGATCCACGGACACATTTTTGTTTGCTGTTTACAAAGTCTGCAGCTGTCACAGAGACCGGTGAGATATCTCAGGACATTTATTTCATTAATATCTTAAAGGAAGTAGGAATACTATAATTTTTACTAATTATTTTGCATACTTTTCCATGAAAAAATTGCTTACAGCACCTTTAAGTTTCAAACTAAGTTTAACTCGACCTAAAAATGCTGTGTTTACGCAAAGCAAGGTGAGACACTCCAAAAAACACTCTGATGCAGGTGTACTTTGACGAATCCTTAGACATTAAATCTGTCTTGGACAGATTGCAATGATAGGCTTATGTTCAATAATATGGAAATAAACAAAATATTGACTTCTAAAGCCACTTTTTGTATTGCCTAATTAATGCTTTACTCGTCTGCCACAATAATGTAATGCATTTTATTTACAGTTGTTTGCAAAAGTTTGGCACCCCTACTAGCCAAATGGCATGTTTTGCTGATTTTCCAAGTTAAAAAAAGACAACAGAATCTTTTCAGTAAACTACCCAGAGATTTAGATAGATTTCATCTGTTAAATTAAGCAAATAAATAAAAAATGTGCACAACAGTTTGCATAAATATGTCCAAACTGGGGTGCACAAACTTTTGCATACAACTGTATCTGAATATATATATTTATAAGAATTTAAATATAACTATTTAAAATTAATTAATCATTATATATTGAATTATTGTTTTTTGAGGGACTTTCTCAGCAAATATTTATATATGCGATTTTTGTGATTAATTCGATTAATCAATTGGTACATCATGTTATTAACCCTAAAAAATGAGGAAGATTATGATTGCTTTAGTAAACCACACTAGATACAGTGGGACCAACTGTGACATAAAGACATAAACTAAAGGAAGCATTTTTGAAAACCTTTTAAGGCATGATATATTCTATAAATCTAGAGGTAAGCATATTGCAGCTCAAGAGAGCTCATTTCCCCTGGCATTTTGAAGCTGCTCCAATTTCACGCACTGGCTATATAATATATATCTTCCGAGACAGATTCAATATACGGTAATCTGTAAATGGATGGAAGGAATTCATTGTCTTTCATTGTTGCACCATGTCACTTACTGTAACATGTTCTACACAGACTGTAATGGATTTTATAGACGTGAGGTTTCAGAGAGGAGTGTGAAATAAACAAAAAGTTTTGTTTATCTGTTAGTGCAACAGTACTAATCTTTATTGGATTACATACAGCCTGATTCAGTATAATGTTTAGTCTTGAACAAATTAGTCCCACTCATTTGTGCCGGTGTCTGAAAGTTGTCTGAAAGTTTTGAAAATGAGTTGGCATTTATATTTCATTTGAATGCACTTGCACCTCATTGTTAATAATTTATTTGCATCGTCTTTCAGTTTTCACATCGTTCAACACGTACTGTAAGCCCAGTTTTTGATACCTGTCAAACTGGATGGAATTCCGAGAATACATCAGACTATCCATTTCTGTCTCATTAGTCATCAATCAGAGGCCAAAAGTGTGAACCAGCAGGGGAATCAAGTGAGACACTCCATTATTCTTATAGTGTCAGACACCCACTCGTCTGATTGTGAGCAGAAATTGCTTTTCAGATATGTGTGATAACAGCTCTAATGTAGCACGTGATGAATGGAACTTTTAAGATTTCCAGAAGGATGACTGTGATCAGTTTGAGCTCTTGTGAGGTGCTGTGAATGATACTGTATAGATGTCACTAAGTGGAGGCAATCTGAAATGTATTGGCAACTTCAGTTCTAACAGTAGGCATCAGAGAAAGTGCCACAGTAAATCCACTTTGTAATCAGGCTCAACACAGAGAGTAAAAGTAAACAAAAAATGACCTGTTATTTTAATTCAAATTAAACTCTGAAAACTTCACATATGTGTTGTGTTCGTATACTAAGTTTTCCTGTTGCTCAACCAGTAGAGCGTGATGCTAGCAACACCAAGGTCATGGGTTTGATACCCAAGTATCACCCAATCCATTAATATGAATTTCTAAATTGCACAGTTAGTCCCTTTGGATAAAAGCATCTGCTAAATGTAAATTATGAAAGTAATGATAGTAAAGTCAAATTTATTGATATATTTCAGATTGAAGTGAGCTGATTTTTCATTTTATTAGATGCAGGATTTTGTAATTTGCTTGGAGAAAAAATGCTATTATAGTGCTAGCAAAGGAACACTAAATTGAATTCCTCAAACACTGGTTAGTCCCCCACAAACTACAATCTCCAAGTATCATTATTTTTTGTAAACTGATATTTTTAAAAGACACTTAAAAGAATATTCCATGTTCAATATAGTTAAGTCCACTCAACAGCATTTGTGTCATAATATTGATTCCCCCCAAAAATTACGTAATCCCCTTTTCTTTAAAAAAAGGAAAAATCTGGGTTTCAGTGAGGCACTTACAATGGAAGTGAATTACGGTCAATTTATGGAATGTTTAAAGGCAGAAATGTAAAGCTTATAATTTAATAAAAGCTCTTACATTAATTATTTTGTCAAAACTTGTGTATTATTTAAGCTTTAAAAAAAATGTAATTGTCATTTTTACAGTCGTTGTAGGGTTTACGGTGTTACACAGTCATGGCAATGAAGTTTAAACAGAAAAGATTAGTTAGCAATTTTATCACACCAAAATCATGTTAAAACTCATATTGTTAACGTCTTGTGGCTATACTTTTGAAACATTAAGTATTTTAACATTTACAGATTGGCCCCATTCACTTCCATTGTAAGTGCCTCACTGTTACCCAGATTTTTGCTTTTTTTGAAGAAAAGAGGGGACAAGTCAAAATTAATTTTGTGGTAATCACAATTATGCCATAAATGCTGTTGATTGAGCTTAACTTGTATTGAATTTGGAATATTCGTTTAAGATTAAAGATTGACAATCTCACATTGACTTGCTTTGATAGAATGTCCATACATTCAAAATGTAACCACCAACAATAAAGTCATCATAATATTTGTATAGTGTGAATAGTGATTGGTCTTGTCTTCCTATTTAACCATTTATGACTGCCTTTACACTGCACTGAAAACAAAATGCATGTCACGTATCATGTGATGGCAAATCAGTTCTGATGCAGCATTTTATTTACATAGAACCAAAATCTAAAATCTAAACTTACCCTTAAATTCAACCCTAGACTTTTGCTGCCTTGAAGGCACTGGTATTTCCTTCAGGAAATGCACATCTAAATTTTATTTAAAGATCTCTTTATTTGTCTTCTTTGGTTGGAGTTTTAAAGTGATAAATGAACTGCAGTGCAGTGAACAAAGTTGGGCATTGTTATTATGGGATAGAGCTACATAATTATACCATACATTATTTATTCATTACTATGCTGACCTATATTCTGTCTTACTCTACCCCTATAAGGACAACACACTTTTCTGACAGGACATATCGGACAAGTTCAATTAATGTCGTTTCACAAAGAATAGATTGAGACAAGCTTCTGTACTGCTAACTATACAGTCCACTGACTTACTTATCCGAGCAATTAAATAATCGTTTTTTTTGTTGTTTTTTTTTTTTAATTGTGGTGCGATTGATTAAGATCTGCAAAAAGAAAAAAAAAGAAAAAGAAAAAACAGCCTAAGCTGGCTTGCTGGTCTTAGCTGGGTTAAGATGGTCTCCCAGTCTAGCCTAGCTAAGACCAGCAAACCAGCTTAGGCTGGTTTAAGATTGTTTTTCTCCATCAGTTTCTCTCATTACTTGACTATATACTGTTGGGATTAACAGGTGAAAATTCCAGATTTTTAATCAGCTTAATTAGAGTTTGAACTGCTTGTGTTTTCAGGCTAATTTGATCCCTTTTTCCTGGCTTTTTTAACCTTCCTTATAACCTTTATCCCTCTCTGCTTTCATTATCCTGTATTTCTCCCTTCATTCTTGCCTCCCCATCATTTCCTGCCCCGTGTGTTGGGCCAAGCAGAATCTTCCTGACTGAACTGTTTTATCTTAAATGTTGCACCTTTAGTGGTTTGCTGTCATGCTATGTGTGGGGGTGGCCTGCTAAACTATGTACAGATAACAGCAGACAGGCCTCTTAAATCACACTGTCACTTTATTGTGCTGGTAACACCGCCATGATAGTGCTGTTGACCTCTGAGCTGACACAGACAGGGTGCCAAGACTGCAGATATTACTGATAGTCTGAGGCTCATGTTGTGAACTATTTTGTTTGTTTCTCCACTTTTGCATCTGTTATATCTTATCCGTTATTATCTTATATCTGTTATAACTGCTTTTCTATCACTTTATTACATTATACCCATCCCTTTTGCTCCACTTTCCAACAATACAAACATTGCCCTTTTAATATTAAACATATCCAAATATACAAATGTGTAAGCAGAGATTATTTAGCAGAGATGGGCCACTTCTATTAAAATGAATGGGAGAAATTGGAACATACAACCAAGGTGCTCTGGGCGCGTCAACGGTTGTAGAAAGGAAGTCCCGCCTTACAGTTAAAAGAGCCAATCACCTTTTATATACAGACATCACCTGTTAATCAACTTTTAGTGTAATATGAGGTAAAGAATCACAATTTATGATTCCATTATTGTCAAATTTTATTGCTGATTTGAAATATGTTCTTTGATCGTACAGTAAGCTTGACCAACTGTTTTTGAGATTTCGGTCTTTCCCTATTCAAGTAGATAGGAGCTGCACTGGCATGACAGGAAATAGCCTCCTGAGAGCATTCCAAAGATGGCCGACAGTGGACTGACTTGCTAGAAAGACTTTGGTGTAAGTTAATTTACATTGTTTAATTACGTTACAGCAATGTTTCCACAGAGGTGCCTAAAACCCACTTAACCATGGTAAAATCACTTTAACACTTTGCCTCAAGTGGCTTATTACTTTCATAAAATGAAAGCAACAGCAATTTAATAAAAGACATTCAGTGCTCAAGAAATAGTTAAATTAAGCTGCACTATGTAAGATTTTTGGTTAAAAATAAACAAATTGCCATTATTGATTGAGTACATATACAATCAATTTTCAAAACTATGTCCTTACCTTACATCGATTCACTATGGTAAGTCTACAAAAATTATTTGTATTTTGAGCTGTCGGGTTCGATTTGGTGTGAAATCGCTGGCTTATGACGTTCATCCTTGCGTCATTACGTCATGTCCGCACAAACAGGAAAGAAGTACCGGCTGTCTCATGTTCCGGCTGGAGAAACTACCTACGCTGTTCAGCTCAGCTGAGTAACACTCACAGTTCAGGACAGCATCGTTGCAGTCTAGATGGATATTTATCTGTTATCTGTTTGGCGAAGTTGTTTACCTGCTATAACGCTTGGATATGTTTTCTGGTAGGGTTGTTGAAGCTTATATTGCTTGTCATGCTTGTATGAATCGAACATTTCTTGTGTGTTAACTGATCGCGATGTATCTACGTTGTGCTGTGAAGTTACTGTGACATGTTTAATACGGATGACTTCTGAAATTGACTTGTAATTGTTATATTGCATATTTAAGCATATTATTTTTACGTTAAATAAAGTATATTTTATCCCCATCATTACTGAATCCTCGTTTTATGTTTTAGGTTTACGGTGTTATTGTGTGCATTACATAGACATGCTACTGTAGTAACTGAGGCTGGACAATATAGAATAAAAATAATGGAGTCTTCTCGTATCAGCCATATCACGAGTTTAACCTATTATGTTGTAAATTGTTGTACAATTCAAACATTAATAGTAGATAAAACACTTGAATAATCCTATTAAGATATACTGGTGATGGCTGAGGAGAGTCCCCTGTTCTCTATTTAAAAGTGCCTTGAGTGTAGTGTCAGAAAATCGATTTAAGTGTAAAATTCATTTAAATATGTAAATAGGAGTGTTGTTTATTTTCATCAAAGCAAGTAATATTTCCGTTTCAAATGTTTAATTGTATAACATAACATCAACATGAAAATTGCACGTTATGACTCTGGCTTCAGTCATGATCACACACAGGCGATGACCAGATAAGCTCAAATTGGGAGATTCATCCGCCAGAAGAGCAGTGCCAGAACACAACTGACGTAACGTATTCTTCTGCAAATTGCTTGCAATTTTATGTTTCAACCACAGATGTTGCTTGAGAGCATAAAGTTACGTAGTGCAGCTTTAAATTAATTCAGAACAATAATTACAGTAAACAATTCTTCTGCTATATAAGATATTTCTTAACCTAACTGTAGGCCATTTAAGGTTGCCAGGAATTAATGTGATTTGGCACGATAATGACGAACTATCCGTTTTATTAAATTAATTTTATTACATACTCAGCAGATAAAACAGATGTTCATACCTGTAAGTATATTGCCTTCATCTATAGATTTGATTTAGCAGTGATACATATGACAGTGATACAGAGACTTTAGATACATTCTCCAGAAGTCTTTGAAGTTTCGTAAATTTCAGACTCAATTTACCAAGCTTAGAAGCAGCGCACATTCTCAAATAAACTTTGAATGACAGATTTGGTTTTTGTTTAGCCTGTGAATGTCAGAGTCACACAGGTTTCTGATAACTTGTTACCTCATTTAAATGTAGGCAGAGGCTATTTGCATTGGTGCAAATAGTGGCAGATACTCTTTGTATCCCTAATTAAATAGTAACATACTGTATAGGGGCATCACTGCAGTGTGTTTATTGTGTTTATTGAGAGTCCCATAGACACCCTACACCAACCCCTATCCCTGACCCTCCCTTGCAAAAATTTACCACGGTTTCACTACAGTAACCATAGTATCACCATGGTATTTTGTAGTAAAATCATATTAACCACAAAATGAAAATGTGGTTAATATATTGACACCATATTACTACCATATTTAATTGCATTAAAACTATGGCTTCTGCCTAAAAACATGGTTACTACAATATTACTATAGTAAAGCCATGGTTAATTTTACCGGGATGAAACCTTTCTCTCAACCCACTGACATTTACTGGCACCACTGCGAGGAAATCAACCTTTATATTCATTTTATTTATTATTATAAGTAGTGTTAAAGGTGCACTCAGTAATTTTATGATGTTGAAGTGGCTTACATTGGCTTACACTGACACCTAGTGGCCTGGATGCTGCATCATTCAAACAAAGAATAATAATAAAAAGAAAATCTATTACGTAATATAGTTCATTAGCCAAACTGGAGGCTGTTTACGTTTGCTATGCAACACAGCAACTTGGCGCATTGATATAAAACTCAACTGATGTGCACTTTCAGTAAAATATAGGCTATGTTACAGCCGCTTCAAAGGTGGCTCATTCAAGCAGAATTTATATTTGGAACAATCCGGTTCATAATTTTACACATGATTTTAAATAATTTTTTATTTATTTAATTAATTTAATTGCCCAGACAGAGTCGTATGGTTCTCATTAACAGTTTCAAGTAGTCACAATCCTGCCTCAGGAAAGCATTGCCTCTCTATGCCTAATTGAATCAGACCCTTTTACCCAAGCTATTTACAATACACCTGCACATCACGTAATATAATATGAAAGATATCATCAGCGATAATTGGATCCGCTGACTATTAGGTTGGAATAAATCTGACTAAATACACTTTTTGTTGAAAAACAATGAGAGGACTTTAAACAAAATGTAGCTATGATGAACGATTTAATGTGCCAACTCTAAAAATAAATCATATAGTAACTATAAGAGTGTAGAGACGGTAGCGGGGAATTCACTAAGAATAAATAGCACCCGCTGGTAGCGTAGTTTATTTGCATGCAAATTTTTTTAGCACCTGATTCAATAAAGTAATGCAAATTTTGTGCTGAACACAATTTGCACAGTGCAGTTGGCCATCCTAAATAAATCGTGCAAAAAAGCTGCATCTGTTTAGCTGTCATTGTCCATGGTGTCCACGTCTCTAATGACTCAACAGTCAAAAGTTACAAAAGCATGGAGGCATCTTAAATATGATACCTATAAATTTTCCTAATTCTTTCAGACGTTACTTGACTTTCTTTACTTATGGAGGACAAGAGCAGAATACAGCCAGGCTTGCCAACATTCATAAATGTGCTGCATTTAATCTGTTTCATTAAAAAGACATATAGTTCCACTGATGAATTTTTAAATCCAAGCTAATCAAGAGTAATTAATAGATCTAAACTTATCTGAAGCATAATGCTGTGCTTTCCTTCTTGATTTATAAGCTGTATTCATAGAGAGAAAGACTGCCTGTGCAAATGCTGCACGGCAGTTTGGTTTAAAATACCTTCAAAAGTCTGAAATCTACCATGCCAATAGCACTGACCCCTATTTAAACTCTAATCCCTTATATCATACTGGAACTGAAAAGGTATTCTTTTCGATTAGTTCTCCAGCTTACAGTTTCCATTCTGAATTCTCATAAAGGATTTTTGAGATGTGCTTATCTTTTAATTTATTTGTAATTGTGCCTGGTTGCACAAAGTTGCTCTGCATATTTCAGTTGTGTCTCAAATGATGTACTGTAAACTGTGTACTTATACTATATGCTATGAATTCAGCCATCTATAGTGTATGAATTTTCAAGGGGTAATGGAATAATGGAACAATACCCTTTTTTTCTGCAACGCAGAAGCTTTCTCTGTTTTTCAGTTGAAGGAAACACTGTTTTAAATGCCTGTGTTGCCGCTAGCTGTAGCTTAACCCACATCTCAAATTATGTACATATTTGCACAACATGGGGTTATGGTAAAGAATTTATCTCAAATCAATTCAATTTTGCTGTTCAACATTTGCCACGTCCGCCATTATGACAATTATTTTGTCAGGCCAACATTGCGAACCAATAAACCCTACCATTCCACTATGCAAGGAAAGCTGCGGCCATTGCATTTGTCCAGGCAAACACTACTACTCACACTAGTTATTCTACATAATGCCATTTAATAGTGCAGAAGTATGGAAATTGTAACATAGCTTTTATATATCCTCATTCCAAGGAACTATCTGACGTATTATGAGGTGCTTATGCCATTAGGAAATCCATTCTCTCTTTCTTAGCGGCCACTGTAATTTTAGTGCTTTTGTAGAATTTGCCTGAATGTCAGCAAAATAGCAGAAATGACCTCCCATTATCAAGAGAGTTCTTCCTGAGGCACCTCTATTTGTGTATTTTGGTCAAGTTCTGTTGCATCAACTGCTTGTTGGGATGGATGGCTTTGTAGTCCATGAATTCAGGTGCTGCCTGAGGACTGTGTGAGTAGGGCGAGGGAATAAAAGTCCTAATGCATGCCAATGGCCTCATCATTCATTGCCTATTATTGCAGAATTCTGGAGCCTTTGAAACTGACATTACCGAGATGGGATGTGAGCGGAATTCAAATATTGAAATTGTTCATTATTTTGCTCACTCAGAATCCTACCCGCAGCAAATGCAACTACATCCAGATTAGATCTGTACTTCAACAAAGTCAGTTTAACCCTTGAAGATTGATATTGGATGATTGTTCATTCAAATGCTGACAAATTAACTAGAGTTAGATGTTATTATGTTTCTTTCCCCATATTTTGCCTCTTTAGAAATAACAATGAGCTGCAACGCCTGCCTGAGTTAATTCATAAATTCATAATGCATGCAGTGGTCAGTTTACAATATTAATCTTTCCAGCTATGATATAGTACCCTTTTCCTATTCTTATCTTTAAATCAAGATAGTGGTGTTATTATTTGTGCTGGTCTCAGTTTTTCTATGACAAGCTTTGACATACTGTATATTGATCTTGGAATCCCTCGATGCAAAAATGTGCATACACTTATCAAATTAATCTACTTAACTTCACAATAAATCAAATCAAATGCAGAGATATTTTTCCTTGCACAAGGAAATGCACAAGCAGTCCTCAGATGAAGTGAAAGTGACATTAAAGACATTAGATCTATTGGTTCTATTTCCAACCTTGAAAGATTGTAAAATCATGCAATGCTGCTTCTGTGAGCTGATACAGATCAGAGCATAAGGCTCGTCACTGATTAATGAATATTTTTTGCTTAATTAGGGCCCAAGCACTGAATGTGTACAGGCCCTATTGTTCTTCTAAGGATTATTATCATTATTATTATTAATATTATTATTATTATTAGGGCCCAAGCACTGAAAGTGGGGGGCTCTGTAGCACCCCCTTGATAATGGGCATGTAAGATGGCCACTGTAGCTTCCCCATTTTCACCTTCAGTCACCAAAATTGGTACATGTATAGTTCTCATCAAGCCGAACAACTTTCATACTCACAGTCATCAGCTTCGCCCAACAGTAAGTCGGCCATTTGGGATTTTCTGAAAATCGCAGGCTCTTAACTTTTAAATACTCCTCCTAGGGGATTCGTGTGACTGGCACCAAATTTGTGCAACATCATGCCAAGACATTGTAGATGCTAAATTGCAAACTGATTGATTGATTGTGTGATTCTGATAAAAATTCAGCTGTATGTTCGTTAATGAGGGCTGATCACATTGATGCGGCTATTGTGGGTCACGGTCATAGTGCCACCAACTGGCAGCAGGAAGTATGGCATTTTTAACAGACTTTGAAATAGCCCTCTTGTGTTTACATGAATTGCTTCAAAATTCTTTAGAATAATGTCAAGACACTGCTGATGTACAATTGTAAAGGAATATTTGATATCTTAAATACTGTTGCCATGGCAATGCATTAATTGTTATTATTCCTTTCTTCCTATATTTGGGAGTTTTTGAGTTCCCCTTCTGTCACTCACTCAACGTTGTGTCGATGTAGTGACACTAGAGGTCGGCCTTGGGAGCCCCAAACAAGTCAGATCTTTGAGAAAAGGCCAATGAGAATTGGCGAGTGGAATTTGCATGCCACTCCCCCGGACATACAGGTATAAAAGGAGCTGGTCTCATTCAGATTTTTTCTTCGGAGCTGAGTGGTTGTACTATCAGCGAGCTGAGTACTACTGCTGTTCCATTCACCTCTTAAGAAGTGTATGCTGTTGGATATACGGTGCATTTCCAGCGGCTTTCCCTCCTTCTCCACGACGAGTGCAGATTTTGCCCCTGGGCACTTTGACAGCGCTAAAAGAGTGTATATTCCAGCTAAAGAGTATATTTTCTCTATTAGAGCACACACATCGAAGTTGAACATCTTTTTAAAGATGCGTCTTTATAAAGATGCCTTTCCGTCTTTGTGTGATTCCTGGATGCGGTCGCTATCTCTCCGTTTCCGACGGCCACAGGCTCTGTCTCACGTGTCTGGGCAGCGATCACACTAAGGCAGCATTCATGGATGGTTCATGTTCTCATTGCGAGAATATGACCATGGCAATGTTGCGGTCGTGGCTTTCCTTCTTCCAGGGGAAAGCCACTCTAGCTGCCCCCCGCGCCTCGCCATTTACCTCCGGGTACAAGGCCGGCCCGGCTGGCGCTGGAGGCTGGAGGTGCACTAAAGGAACTTCACATGGGTTCCTGATCCCGATGTTATGCAGGAGCTGCGCTCGGCCACCAACCTCGCCCTCCGGGCAATGAAGGTCACGGCATGTTCACTCGGGCAGGCGATGTCCACCCTCATGGTCCAGGAACACCACCTTTGGCTGAATCTGGTTGAGGCAAGGGACACGGACAAGGTTCGCTTTCTCAACGCCCCATCTCCCAGATCAGCCTATTCAGTGACACCATTGAGGACTTTGCCCAGCAGTTCTCGGCAGTGAGGAAGCAGATGGAGGCTATACAATACATCTTGCCCCGGCGTGGCTCAAGATCCCATATCCCGTCTGCTCACCGAGGGCATCCCCCTGCGGCGGTGAAAGCCCAGGTGGCTCCGCCTCAGCCCAAGCCCAGTTTTCGGCCCCAGCATAGAGCCCCCTGCAGGAAGCTGATGCCCCCCACCTCACGGGCCGGCACGAGGACCCGGAAGGCTCCTAAGCGCCCCTGAGACGGACAACACAGGGAGTGAGATGTCTGCTGCAAACCCGGAGCTGGTATCCAGACCACTCCATCCCCCGGTGGTGGGCTGGGAGGTAAATCCTTGGTTTCCTTTTCTTTTATGTTCACCGCACCCTGAACGGGCTGCGGAACCACATTCTCAAAAGAGCAGTTTTCTCACTCCCTGGGTCACATAGGCAGTGTTTACAACCGCCGTTATCATGGCAACCAGGCACTGAGCACCTGCGACTTAGACGCCGCGAATGCGGGCCCCCCGCCTTCGCACGTCCGGTCACACCACACTCACACCCATGGCCAGGTGGTTGTGACGGACTACAAGGATGGTCAAAAAGTCCCTTCTCACCTGTCTTCACGAGAGTTGCAGAGGCAGCTCTTGCCCCATTAAGGGAAGTGGGTGTCCGTATACTCAACTACAACGATGACTGGCTGATTCTAGCTCACTCTTGAGAGTTGCTATGCGCACACAGGGACCTTGTGCTCAGGCACCTCAGCCAGCTAGGCCTTCGGGTCAACTGGGAAAAGAGCAAGCTCTTCCCGGTTCAGAGCATCTCTTTCCTCGGCATGAAGTTAGACTCAGTCTCGATGATAGCACGCCTCACGAGCGAGCGCGGGCGGTCGGTGCTGAACTGCTAGAAGTCGTTCAAGCAGAGAACAGCGGTTCCACTGAAACACTTTCAGAGTCTCCTGAGGCATATGGCATTGGCGCCAGTCATGCCACTAGGGTTGATGCATATGAGACCACTTCAGCACTGGCTTCAGACTCGAGTCCCGAGATGGGCATGGTGCCGTGGCACACATCGCGTGGCCATCATGCTGATCTGCCGCCACTTGTTCAGCCCTTGGAAGTGTCCAGGTGCAGCGTCATTATGACAGACGCCTCCAAGTGAGGCTGGGGCACCGTGTGCAACAGGCACGCAGCCCCTGGCTCCTGGACAGGACCACGACTGTGTTGGCACATCAACTGCCTCGAGTTGCTGGCAGTATTGCTCGCCCTACGGAGGCTTTTGCCGTTGATCCAGGGCAAGCATGTGTTGGTCCGGACTGACAACACAGCGACAGTAGCGTATATAAATCGCCAAGGTGGCTTATGCTCACGTCGCATGTTGCAACTCACCCGCCGTCTCCTCCAGTGGTCAGCTGCGGGCCACTTACATCCCAGGCAACCTCAATGCCACAGCGGACGCGCTGTTGCGGCAGGTGACGCTCAGAGGAGAGTGGAGATTCAACCCCCAGGTGGTCCAGCTGATTTGGAGTCGGTTCAGCAAAGCACAAGTAGACCTATTTGCCTCCCGAGAAACCTCCCACTGCTCGCTCTGGTATTCTCTGACGGGGGCCCCCCTCGGCCCAGGCGCGCTGGCCCCGGGGGCTGCGCAAGTATGCATTCCACCAGTGAGCCTACTTGCACAGACCCTGTGAAAGGACAGGAAGGACGAGGAGCAGGTCACCCTCATGGCCCCGTATTGGCCCACCCAGACTTGGTTCTCAGACCTCACACTCCTCGCGACAGCCCCTCCCTGGCGAATTCACCTGAGGAAGGACCTTCTTTCTCAGGGACGGGGCACCATCTGGCACCCGTGCCCAGACCTCTGGAACCTCCAAGTCTGGCCCTTGGATGGAACACAGAAGACCTAAGTGACCTACCACCAGCAGTGGTAGACACAATCACTCAGGCCAGAGCTCCCACCACGAGGCAGCTTTATACCCTGAAGTGGCGTTGGTTCGCTAATTGGTGTTCTTCCCGAGCTGAAGACCCTCAGAGATGTGCAGTCGGGTCAGTGCTTTCCTTCCTGCAGGAGAGGCTGGAGGAACAGCTGTCCCCCTCCACCTTGAAAGTGTATGTGGCCGCCATAGTGGCACACCATGATACAGTGGACGGTAAGTCCTTAGGGAAGCATGACCTGATCATCAGGTTCCTGAGAGGCGCCCGGAGGCTGAATCCTCCTAGGCCAAGCCTGTTTCCCTTATGGGATCTCTCCGTGGTCCTCCTTGGCCTTCGCAGAGCCCCATTTGAGCCGCTAGATTCAGTCAAGTTGAAAGCCCTCTCCTTGAAGACGGCCCTCCTGATTGCGCTCACCTCCATCAAGAGGGTCGGGGACCTGCAAGCATTCTCTGTCAGCGATACCTGCCTGGAGTTCGGTCTGGGTGACTCTCACATAATCCTGAGACCCCGGCCAGGCTATGTGCCCAAGGTTCCCACAACCCCTTAAGGGATCAGGTGGTGAACCTGCAAGCACTGCCCCAGGAGGAGGCAGACCCAGCCCTGTTTTTGCTGTGTCCGGTGCATACTTTGCACATCTACTTGGATCGCACGCTGAGCTTTAGATGCTCTGAGCAGCTCTGTGTCTGCTTTGGCGGACAGCGGAAAGGGAACGCTGTCTCCAAACAGAGGCTTGCCAACTGGATTCCCTTCGGGAATACAAGCACACTCCACAAGGAGTCTGGCATCCTCGAAGGCACTGGCCCATGGCACCTCTCTAGCAGACATCTGCAGGGCAGAGGGCTGGGCGACACCCAATACCTTCGCGAGATTTTACAATCTCCGGGTTGAGCCAGTTTCGTTCCGTGTTCTGTCAGGTACGAACTGGTAAGTTTGGGAATACGGACAGCTTGCCAGGTGTATCGCTTGCATATAGTGCCTTTCTCCTCCAAAGAGGCAAAGATGTGCGCTTCTTTTCCCATGCGAGTTCACGAACCCGTGAACCCTAGATGTCCTTCCTCCTTAGCCCTGTGGCTCGCGAATTCAGCGGAGGAATTCACAGCCAGAACCAGTACTTGTGCTCATATGCCCTTACTGAGGTAGGTGCTCCACAGGTGCCGGTTACTTCGGTAACCCCCTGTGATGTATTTTCCGCAGTACGGACTCCCTGTCGGCAGACCTGCGTCTCCCTTCGACAGAGCCCTCTCTGTCCCAGACGCCGTGTTTGTAGAGCTCCTCCCCTTTCAGGCTGGACCTACCACTGTGCCTCTTCCATGTGCGGCTCTGAGCCCACATGACGTGCTTGCCACATGTTACCTCCCCTCTGAGCAGGATGTGGTCTCCGCGGGGTCTTTTCCCCCTGAAAGAATAGGATAGGAAAAGAACACCTTCCCCGGCACATATATTGAGCATTAAAATGGCCCTAGCCGAATAACTGAATACTCTGTGGAGAGAAAACATAGAGAGAAAAGGCCGTGGCTGGCGCGGCCTGCTTCCATACTAGATACGTCTCTTCCCCCCCCCCAGGGTTGTGGGGAACTATACGACGTTTTTGGGGCGTTGGGGGAGGCTATGTGCAGACGAGATTTTAGGCACCTGCTACTACGCACGCAGTAGCTTGCTTGCACCGGCAGTCCACGTAACATGGTTCAGCTAGTTGTGGTGTTTCGTATAGGGACCCCTAGTGTCACTACATCGACACAACGTCGAGTGAGTGACAGAAGGGGAATGTCTAGGTTACTGTCGTAACCTCCGTTCCCTGATGGAGGGAACGAGACATTGTGTCCCCCCTGCCACAACGCTGTGCTACCCACTGAAATGGCTGGGACCCTGTCTCAGCTCCTCAGCACAAAACCTGAATGAGTGGTTGCGAGCCAGCTCCTTTTATACCCGTATGTCCGGGGGAGTGGCATGCAAATTCCACTCGCCAATTCTCAATGGCCTTTTCTCAAAGATCTGAGGTGTTTGGGGCTCCCAAGGGCGACCCCTAGTGTCACTACATTGACACAACATCTTGTTCCCTCCATCAGGGAACGGAGGTTACGACAGTAACGGAGACGGTACTTAGCATGCTTAAAATTTCATGAAATTTTGCACACACATCAGAATCATCGGCCATTAGAAATGTGCAAAAGTTGACACATGGGCGGGGGGCCCTTTAGCACTCCCTTTAAAATCGGCATGTAATGGGGTCTCAGTAGTATCCCCATTTTCACCTAGAGTCACCAAACTTGGTACATATATTGTTTTCATCAAGCCAAACAACTTTCATACTTACAGTCATTAGCTCCACCCAACAGGAAGTTGAGCCATTTTGGATTTTTGGAATATTGCAGTCTCTGAACTTTTAAATACTCCTCCTAGGTGATTCATGAGACTGTCACCACATTTAGACAACATTATGACAAGACATTGAAGATGTAAATTGCGAACAGATTTTGATATATCGAATGTTGTTGCCATGATGAGGCATTAAATTAATGGCGAAAAATGGGAAGCAGGAAGTGTCTTATATCTTCTGTGTGCAATGTGTGATTTAGATCAAAATTGAGATGTAAGTTTAGTCATGGGGGCTAATCACATGGATTTGACTATTTTGGGTCACGATCATAGCGCCAACATCTGGCAGCAGGAAGTGTGGCTCTTATAGCAGACTTTAAAATAGTCCTCTTATATTAACTCAAATTGCTTCAAAATTGTTTAGAATAATGTCAGATGCCAAATGCATGTGTCCACCTTGCATTGTTTTCCGAAAGCCACCGGGTGGAAATGGACCAGTTGTGCTTGGGCCCATCATTGCTGCTTGCAGCTATATTTAAATTTGTTGGGGAAGGAATCCAAAGTGAAAGGAGATGGAAAGAGATATTAGTTAATGGCTTTTGACTATATAATGTTTTAATTTGGATTTCTCCTTTCCATTTCAAAATAGAACTGAAACGGAGTCAAGATTGTGAGTGAAGAGAATAATATTTTAGGTCACCTTACTTTTGCATGTATTTCCAGGTCAAGATTGATCAATCATGATTCATAAATAGTTATAGCTCCTGAAAAGTTTATAGAGCACTCTGTACAAAATGCACAAACAAAATTAATGCCTGCTTAGATTTCCTAAGGGAATATGGTGATATTTCATGCCAGGCTGTGATATGAAACCTACGGAATGTGCCATTCTGCTTCTATGAAGCAGGACGTTTTGATGAATGCATCTCTTGCATGAGAGTACCCCTTATGACAGCCGTTTTTCAGAGAGAAGTGGGCAAATACTCTATCAAGATTTTCAGTCAAGAGTGGCACTTGTGTTGGAGCTGTTTCTTAGTGGTTAGTGCACAGGCTCCAGATGTGTTGAGCCGTAACACTTATGTGGGTTTGATTCCAGCCTTTGATGTAGCCTGACCCCAATCCCCTTTATCTGTCCACGGTAGTTTCTTATCTTCTTTCTTCTATCCATCAATATAAAGTGGCAACCCTGCTGAAAGAAAAGCAGATTAACCAGCCTAAGTTAGCTTGCTGGTCTTAGTTGGTTTAAACTGGCTTTGCTGGTCTTCCAGTCTGGCCAAGCTGGTGTTAGGTGGGTGTAGCTGGTCTTCAAGCCAAGTCAGCCTGGTGTTCAGCTGGTTTAGCTGGCCATCAGGCCTAGTAAATCTGGATTTCAGCTGGCTTAGCTGGTCTTTAATCATAGTCAATCTGGAGTTCAACTGTTTTAGCAGATCCTCAAGCCTAGTCAATCTGGAGTTCGGATGGTTTAGCTGGTTTTCAAGCCATCTGGTGCTGATGATGATATTCTGGTGTTCTGCTGGTTTAGCTGGTGTTCAAGCTTTATCAATCTGGTGTTCAGCTAGTTTAGCTGGCCTTCAAGCCTAGTCAATCTGGAGTTTAACTGTTTTAGCTTGTGTTCAAGTCTAGTCAGTCTAATGTTTAGCTGTTTTAGCTGATCTTCAAGCTTAGTCAATGTGGTGTTTGGCTGGTTTAGCCTGTTTTCAAGCCTCATCAGTCTGGTGTTGATGATGATGTTCTGCACTCAAAAAAATGATTTTTGCAGGTTGTTCACATTACTTAATTAAAATGAACTAAAGCAACACAATTCTGTCTACATTTTGTCTTAAATTAATTATGTTAAATTAAATTACATTTGTCAAATTAAAGTTTACTTAATCCAATTGAGTAAGGTTTATATGAATATTTTTTGTAGCATTGATGAAACTGGCCAGGGGATTTCCATTTTCCAGCATGCTTTGCAGGGGGACTGGATGGTGTGAACAAATGTTGAAACTAAGTGTTATTTAATGCATTTTTAGCAAGATTGTAACATCCGAGGTTGTTACCCCTCCTATCAACCACCAGAGGGAGCCCTCTCCCAAATACTAACTCTGTACCGTTTCTTCATTGGTTACTTCCTGTCTGAACTATATAAATATCATGCTGTTTCCACTGTCATGTTGTGAAGTATTGTCAGCTTACCAAGCATTTTTCCATTGTCATTACTGAGTGTTTATTTGTTATGACCTTTGCCTGATTCCTGGATTTTCTGCTTTTTGGATACTCCTTTGTTTTGTTTGCCTTGTTGGACTGTCTTTTTGGCTTATTGGTTTATACCGACTGCAAAACGATTATCTCTATTTGCCTGCCGATTTGGATTGTTTGCTTGTGTTCTAATAAACTTCCAGCACATGGATCCTAACACCATCTCCATGGCCAGTTCATTACAGAATACTTCACCTAACATGGATCCAGCAGAAGTTTCACAGCTCCAGGCCACATTCACACACCAGTGCGAGGTATTAAGGGGTTACCAAGACCAGCTGAACAAACTACGAGCTGCCAACGAATGTTTGACACAATATATTCACTCACTGCCAGCTCCCCATGCTAACCCGGTAAGCTTTGCTCTCCCTGATAAGATTGATGGTTCTGCTGAAAAATGCCAGGGGTTTTTATGACAATGTAGGTTTTTTTTTTTTTTCAAAATCAGCCTGAATCATTTGATCAAGATGCCAGGAAATGTTCTTTTTTGATGTCACTGCTTACCGGCAAAGCTCTCGATTGGGCCGCCGCTGTTTGGGATAAAGATACTCAAATCCAGGTTTCATTTGATTACTTCGTTCAACAAATCCACTAAGTCTTCGAATATCCAGTGGGCAGTCAAGATATATCTGTTCAGCTACTTCATCTACACCAGGGTCATCGATCAGCAGCAGATTACGCAGTTCTGTTCAGGACACTAGTGGCTCAGAGTGGGTGGAATGATGTTGCTCTGAAGACTGTTTTCTGTGAGGGGCTTAACCTGAAACTCAGGACTGAACTAACCTGCAATGGTGAAGGTATGAATCTTTCTGAATATCACTATGGCCATCAAGATTGATAACCTGCTTCAGAATGCTTCACAGCCTCAGTTATGTTTCACCCCAGATTCTACAGTCTCAGTACAGGCTCAGACATCCACTGTATTACCCAAACCCATGCATGTTGCTCACACTCGTGTTTCCATGGAGGAACGCCAATGACAGCGCAACAAAGAACTTTGCTTTTACTGTGGTTCACCAAGTCATCTCAATGCTGCATGCCCACACAAGATATCAAGATTCCCTGAGTCAAGGCAGCACGTGAGTACTATGAACATTAAATCACCCATCTCACATAATTTTCTCTTGCCTGTAGAGACCTCCATTGCTGATCATGTAAGATGTGTTACAGCATTAGTGGATTCTGGGGCTGCTGTTTATCTCATTAATCAGGGGATTGTACAAGAACTCAACATACCCACCATTGAATGCTTTCCTAAGCTTAACATCACCACTGTGGATAACGCACCTATTTGTACTGGCATAACCCAACAGACTGTTCCTATAACCATCAAGATTGGACTTTCATGTTGAAAATATTTCACTATATGTCATCGACTCACCCAATCATGCTCTTATCCTGGGTCATCCCTGGCTGGCTGTCCACGACCCATCGATATCCTGGAACCAAGGTGAGCTCACACATTGGTCAAGTTTCTGTCATGAACATTGTCTTCATGTTGCTGTTTCCAGGCCTTGCTTTATCACCAGTGTAGAGAGCCCTAAATCACAAAAGGAGACCACGATTCCCATGGAGTATGCAGAGTTCAGTGAAGTGTTTAGCCAGATTAAAGCTACACAACTTCCTCCTCATCCATGGGACTGTGCCGTTGAACTTCTGTCTAATACAGCTCCACGAGAAGCAAGGCCTATGCATTGTCATACCCCAAGACCCTCGCCATGGAGTTACATTGAGGAAGCCCTTGCCTCCGGTTACATCCATCCCTCCACCTCCCCAGCTGCTGCAGGATTCTTTTTCGTGGAGAAGGATGGAGGTCTACATCCCTGTATCGACTATCGAGGCCTGAACTTTGTCACCATAAAATATCGTTACCCATTGCCACTTATCTCCTCCGCCCTTGAACAACTCCGTGAAGCCAAGATCTATACCAAACTGGATCTAAGGAGTGCTATATAACCTCATCAGGATCCGAGAAGGGGATGAGTGGAAGACTGCATTCATCACAACCAGGGGGCACTATGAATATTTGGTCATGCCGTATGGACTTGCTAAAGCCCCCTCGATTTTTTTCAGTCTTTCATCAATGAGGTTTTCAGAGACTTACTGAATCATTGTGTGGTGGCTTACATTGACGACATCCTCATCTACTCACAAAACATGGAACAACATATCCAGCAGGTCAAGACAGTCTTGTCACGTCTCCAGGAACATCAACTATTCATCAAGGCAGAGAAATGTGAGTTCCATACCTCTCATACCAACTTCCTGGGTTACAACATCAGCCAGCAAGGTGTAGAGATGGATGTCTCAAAGGTAACAGCTGTCACGGAATGGCCTCGACCTACTAAACTCAAGGAACTACAGCAGTTCCTGGGCTTTGCCAACTTCTATCGCCATTTCATTAGGAACTACAGTACCATTGCAGCACCACTCACGTCATTGCTCAAGGGAAAGCCAAGCAAGTTGCCATGGAACAATGCCGTATACCAAGTCTTCATCTCCCTCAAGTCAAGCTTCACAACCGCTCCAATACTGAAACATCCTGACCCCAATCTTCCCTTCGTCGTTGAGGTAGATGCTTCAGATTGTGGGAATGGAGCAGTCCTGTCACGGACACCAGGCAAGCTTTACCCTTGTGCCTTCTCCAGAAAGTTGAACTCAGCTGAACGTAACTATGATGTGGGGAATAAGGAGTTACTTGCCATGAAAGCGGCACTTGAGGAATGGCGTCATTGGTTAGAGAGGGCAGTCCACCCATTCCAAGTTATCACCGACCACAAGAATCTTGAATATATCAAGGCAGCCAAGAGATTGAATCCATGCCAAGTCCGATAGTCATTGTTTTTCTCCAGGTTCAATTTCACAGTCACTTACCGCCCTGGCAGCAAGAACAGCAAGGCAGATGCTCTTTCACGCAGACACGATCCACCTCACCTCCAACCTCACCCTGGGACTATCCTGCCACCATCTGTCATCATAGCACCGATTAGCTGGGACATAATGGAAGAAATACTATGAGCACAACAGCATGAACCATCACCACCTAACTGCGCCCCAACCAAGCACTACAATCCAATGGGTCCACACTTTCTTGAGCACAGGACACCCTGGCATCCAAAGAACAATCATTCTGGTACGTAATTCCTAATGGTGGCCATCTGTGATTCATGATGTGACTAAATATGTGAAGTCTTACCAGGTGTGTGCCCAGTCCAAGCCCCCCAGAGAACTGCCCATGGGGTTGCTTCAACCACTGCCCATACCTCAAAGACCATGGCCTCCCCTGTCCGTTGACTTCGTCACAGACCTGCCAAACTCCCATGGATACACTACCATTCTGGTAATCATAGACCGATTTTCCAAATCATGTAGACTTGTCCCTCTCAACGGTTTACCCACTGCCATGGTGGAATAAAGCATTAGCAGTTTCCAAGTCTTTAGGGCCTATGGATTACCAGAGGGCATTGTGTCCGATCAAGGTCCACAGTTAACGTCACGAATTTGGCGGGCATTCTACAAACAGTTGGACATTAATGTGAGTCTCACCTCTGGTTATCACCCTTAGGCCAATGAACAGGTGGAATGTCTGAATCAAGAGATTGGCAGATACCTTCGAAGCTATTGTAGCCATGAACAGGAGAGATGGAGTGACTTCCTGCTCTGGGCCGAATATGCACAGAACTCCCTCACCCATACTTCTACCGGTCTAACCCCCTTCCAATGCATGCTGGGCTACCAACCCCCAATGTTCTCTTGGTCAGGAGAACCTTCTACAGTGCCAGTGGTGGACGATTGGATTAGGCGAAGCGAGAGGGTGTGGGACAGCGCACATGTCCAGTTATAGCGAGCTGTCAGAGCTCAACGTTTCCAGGCTGACTAGCGGAGGCGTCCTCATCCCAACTATCAGCCGGGACAGAGGGTCTGGTTGTCCATGAGGGATCTCAAGTTGCGGCTACCCTGCAGGAAGCTCAGTCCAAGGTATGTGGGTCCTTTCAGAATTATCCGTCAAATAAACCCAGTTACTTACCATTTAGAGCTTCCTGCTAATTACCATATCTCTCCTTCCTTCCATGCGTCCTTGCTGAAACCCGGCGTCTGGCTCCGGAACCATGGATTCTGAGCCTCCACCTCCATTAGAGGTAGATGGAGCCCCAGCGTATATGGTCAGAGAGATCATGGACTCAAGACGACGAGGGAGCCAGATGCAATATTTGGTGGACTGGGAGGGTTACGGACCAGAGGAGAGATCATGGGTAGCTGCCAAGGACATATTGGACCCGTCCCTGATCCAAGAATTTCATCATGCCCATCCTGATCGTCCAGCACCACGACCAAGGGGACATCCCAGCAGAAGAACACCAGGAGTTGTTCGTAGAGGGGGGGGGTTCTGTAACATCTGAGGTTGTTACCCCTCCTACCAACCACCAGAGGGAGCCACCTCACGAATACTAACTCTGTACCGTTTCTTCATTGGTTACTTCCTGTCTGAACTATATAAATACCATGCTGTTTCCACTGTCACGTTGCGAAGTATTGCCAGCTTACCCTGCCTTACCAAGTGTTTTTCCATTGCCATTACTGATTGTTTATTTGTTATGACCTTTGCCAGATTCCTGGATTTTCTGCTTTTTGGATACCCCTTTGTTTTGTTTGCCTTGTTGGACTGTCTTTTTGGCTTATTGGATTATACCGCCTGCATAACGACTCTCTATTTGCCTGCCGATTTGGATTGTTTGCTTGTGTTATAAACTTCCAGCACATGGATCCTAACACCATCTCCATTGCCAGTTCATTACAAGGATAAGAACAGGATGCGTTTTCTTGTTTACCGTTCTGTTTTATCATTTTTTAAAAGTAGTGTTTGTTTGGCTGGAGTTTGGGGGGCTACCATTGTGAAGACTGTTGCTTTTGCTTTGGTTGAGGATGGACTTACACTTTCAAGTAATGTTTGATTTGGATGCTGCTTAGCTCTTTAAGCAGTTCCTATCTGACAGTGCAACAGTCTCCCTGTCCTTACAGTTGCCACCAGGCATATACTTACGATTAAAAAAATAAAATAATTTGGCCAAAGATTAGACAATTAATTAAACCTTAGTAAATTAATACAATTAAGTTTGACCGACATAAAGTTAAAATAATCTAATTAAGTTGAGTTAAACCAACTATATTGCATTGATTTGATCTAATCCAACTAAATTATGTTGGCTCAATTAAACTGTTTTAATTTGAATTAAACAGATTACATTGCTTGCAAAAACATACAAATTCAATTACGTAAAGGTAATGATTGAGTGTGTGGTTTAGCTGGTGTTCAAGCCTAGTCAGTATGGTGTTCAGCTGGTCTTCAAGCTTAATCAGTCTAATGTTCAGCTGGTTTATCAGACTGATTAGGCTTGAAGACCAGATAAACCTGCTGAACATTAGATTGCCTAAGCTTGAAGACCAGCTAAATCAGTTGAACATTAGATTAACTAGGCTTGAAGACCAGCTAAACATCAGACTGATTAGGCTTGAAGACCAGCTAAACACCAGATTGCCCAGGCTTGAAGACCAGCTAAATCAGTTGAACATTAGATTAACTAGGCTTGAAGACCAGCTAAACACCAGATTGCCCAGGCTTGAAGACCAGCTAAATCAGTTGAACATTAGATTAACTAGGCTTGAAGACCAGCTAAACATCAGACTGATTAGGCTTGAAGACCAGCTAAACACCAGATTGCCCAGGCTTGAAGACCAGCTAAACATCAGACTGATTAGGCTTGAAGACCAGCTAAACACCAGATTGCCCAGGCTTGAAGACCAGCTAAATCAGTTGAACATTAGATTAACTAGGCTTGAAGACCAGCTAAACATCAGACTGATTAGGCTTGAAGACCAGCTAAACACCAGATTGCCCAGGCTTGAAGACCAGCTAAACATCAGACTGATTAGGCTTGAAGACCAGCTAAACACCAGATTGCCTAGGCTTGAAGACCAGCTAAACATCAGACTGATTAGGCTTGAAGACCAGCTAAACACCAGATGGTCTTCAAGCCTAGTCAGTCTGGTGTTCAGATGTTTTAGCTAATCTTCAAGCCTAGTTAATCTAATGTTCAACTGATTTAGCTGGTCCTCAAGCCTGGGCAATCTGGTGTTTAGCTGGTCTTCAAGCCTAATCAGTCTGATGTTTAGCTGGTCTTCAAGCCTAGGCAATCTGGTGTTTAGCTGGTCTTCAAGCTTAGGCAATCTAATGTTCAGCAGGTTTATCTGGTCTTCAAGCCTAATCAGTCTGTTTAGCTGGTCTTTAAGCCTAGTCAATCTAATGTTCAGCTGGTCTTCAAGCCTAGTCAGTTTGATGGTCAGCTGGTTTAGATGACTGAAACTCTAAAACCATCAAACCAGACAGCTTGGTTGGTAGCCTGCTAAGTCCAGTTGACTTTAATTAACTGTAATTTCAAACCTTTTTCTTTTGTATTGATCACACACAAGAAAGCAATGACTGAGGTAAAATTTAAAATGGCATTTTAAAGAAAAGAGTGACAAAAACCCTTCACACAGACATGAAGACTAAAAGCAGGTATGGCATCATTAGCTGTTAGTGGATACATTTGGAAAGTATTGTGCTGACCAGGCAAAACCACTTAAGAACAGGAGCCAGTGAACTTACTGAAGTCCCATCATTTACTAGCAACTGCTGACAGCCTTGGGGTTATTAATAGTTCTTGCCGAAATGAAAGTAAACACAACCTTAGCTTTGAGGAACTGTCTGTCTTCTTTAACATGTCAGGTAATAATGGCCATACTTAGTTCCCTCACAAAGACAAATTGGTGCTGCCTGAGAGCGCTAGCCAACTCTATACCATTCGCCCCTGGCTAAATGAAGAACTCATCCCAAGGGAAGAAATAGTTTTAAAAAATCTTAGGAAAGCAATGTCCTGTAGTCAGCAGAACCCTACCATTAAATATTACCTGTCTAGTTTAATCAATTAAATAAAAAAATAGCTGTGCTTCCCTATTTGTGCAAGGTTGGTAAGCAATTCTATCACACTAGTCTCATTTTAAAATATATATGTGGCTTTACTTTTGAAACAATGTGTATTTCAATGCTTATTCAGGTGCAGTGCTTAGCAACACAGACTTCATTTGTAAGTGGATCACTGTAAATATGATTTTTGCTTGTTTTTACAATTTAAGGGACAAGGTGAAATTATTTTCTGTGGTAATAGAGAGCTTGCCACAATGCTGTTTGAGTTTAACTTGTATTTAAGCCGGGACTATTCTTTTAAAAGGAATGTTCGCTCTGTTATATAAAAGTGCCAAGTCTGGAACTTTTATGGTGTTTTTTTGTCCTTTTTGGAGCTTGAGAGTCATGGTTGCTGTGAACTCGCTATATGCTGTTGTATGGACAAGAGTTGCACAAGAGTTCAGGGGTGAAAAGAGTACTGAAAAATCATACTCAAGTAGAAGTATTGTTACTTCCCAAAAAATGTAGTGTGAGTAGAGTAAAAGTACCTGTCCAAAAAACTTCTCAAAGAGTAAAAGTGTAGCTCATTTAAAAGTACTCATGAGTACTGAGTATTGAGTACTAAGTTGCAAAAAACACTGTATGCTGCATTTTGAAAATGCAGCACACATACCGTAATTTACATTCCCTTTTATGGCTGTTTGCCAGAAAGAATAAAAAATATAGGTATTTTATAAGTGTTTTTGACTACCAAATTTTAAAATACATCACTTATCTATGATAAACACTACATGAATCTGATTCCAAAAAAATAAAAGGGTGACATGATTACAGAAATTAAAAGATGAAAGTTATTTTCAATATCATAATGTATGAAACAATTACATTAAAATCAGTTTATGTGCAGGGTCTAAATTTCCCTTAATGACGACAGAGCGAGTTATTGTTGTGCATAAAACATGTTAAAAACAATGTAAGGAATGCAAAAAAAAATGCTAAAAAAGCAGGATCACTTGACACGTCATGTCCCGCACAGTAGAGGAGAGAGGGCAGGCGTGGGAAAAGTTGTTTGGTACAGGGGCCACATCAGGCTTTAAAGGAATAATTCACCCAAAAATGAAAATTCTCATCATTTACTCACATGTATGTCATCCCGTATGTGTATGACTTTCTTTCTGCTGCAGAACACAAATTAAGATTTTTAGAAGAATATCTCCGCTCTTTTGGTCCATACAATGCAAGTGAATCGGTGCCAAAATTTTGAAGCTCCACAATTCACATCACAGATACTTTTTATCTTTATAAAGGCTAAGCATAATTATAAATTATTTTATCATCTATACTTTCCTGGTAATTTATTATACCAATTAACACACTCTCTACATCAGGGGTCGGTATTATAAAAAACTTTAACTATTAATAATTAATAATAATTATTATTAACAATGCCACTGTTTGATTCTATTACATGAATACTTTTACAGCTACTAAAGTTATTCAGCCAAAAGCAGTGAGTGGTTTTCTCATTTTCTTGTTATTGTTGTTTGATTATTAGCCTTTTAATTACTTACTAGACAGTGGTCTTTTCGGTTACACTTCAAGTCCGACATTTTGGTACAAATATGCTTTTTGTCCCACTGTTTACGTTCACTTAAAGACATAGACATAAACGACTGCTTTGTTTAAAAGTCAATCTTTTATATTTTATCTAGATCAGCCAACCAGTGGTGCTCTTGCTATCGCGATCGATGTAATGAACACCACTGGTCTAGATGTAGAACATAGACTAAGTATAGAAAATACTCGAGGACATCTCTTTTTTTTTCCGACAAACATCGAGATCATTTATCGCCCAGCCCTATTGATAACATTGCATTAATCTCTCACAGCAACACAATAATCTCAATGACAGCTAAATTACAGGCTATGTTATACACACATAGAAGTCTGTAAGCAGAAATGTGAAATTTCTTTAAGTTAGAGGCAGGATTAATGCTGATATCTGGCTTGAGCAAGCTAAACTTACATGACACGATCAAGCAATTGGCCTTTTCGCTGCGAAAATCCCTTTCAGGTGCGGCCGTGGATGTTTAGGTGTTGAACTTTGCTTGAGGCAGCCTCCACATCCATAAGAGTTGGAGCCCAATCTATACAGCTGCCATTCAAGTTTTAGTGTGCTTGATTGTGACTGGAGTGATTTAACGGGAGTCATGAGACTCTCCGTAGCCAATCACGTTGATGGATAATAATAAAATCAGGACAGGGAAGTAGCGAACACAGATGCAGGGAAAATAGCGCAGTAAAAGTACAGTTACAGCACTTAAAATGTACTCAAGTTAAAGTATGCCATTTTTAAACTACTTAAAGTACAATTCCTGGGAAAAACTACTTAATTACAGTAACGTGAGTATTTGTAATTCGTTATTATACACCCCTGCAAGAGTTGAACAATGCACATTATCTATTATTCATTAAAAATGTATTATTCAAAATAACAAAACAATGTGTTTAAAATAACATGATGGTGAGTAATGGCAGAATTTTCATTTTTAAGGCAAACTATCCCTTTTAGTTTCTGCAGCTACCAGTGATTACAAGAGTGTTGTGTTTCATCAGCCAAATCATGTGATTTAGAGGTGAACAATGCCTCTGAAATTCAGTGTGAAAGACAATTTAAACATCCACAGAGTCAAGGTGGGGAGATGGTGGGGAGGGGAACTTTAAATTAATGCGTGTACTTTGAAAGCAAGTCTGCTCTTTCTGATGAAGCCCATGTTCTTTACAAAGCTCCAGGGAAATTGAGTTTTCCACAGGTGCCAATAGCTTCTCTAAATGGCCACATGTTCTAATATGTCTTCATGATTGACCGCCCTCCTGAGCCCGGCAGGGGAGGGTTTCATGGACCCAAGGTTGCTGGAAATATAAGAGTATGGGTTGAATGTGTTTGATGGAGCTATTGAGGCTGTGAAGGAGCTTTAATACAGGGCATGGAAGCTCCACATGTGAAGCAGTGTGTATAGTGTGTGACATAATACATTATTTACTTTGTGCACTGCTATGATTTTGGCTATTAAATTCACAGTGACTATACATTTCTTAGCTGTGCAGGTCCTGTATAGAACAGCTTCTAAAGTCTTCTATCAGTCTTGCTGTCTACAGCATATCAGTAAGTTTGTATTCAATCTCCTATTTATGAGTCATATATTAGGTTGGTCTGCTAAATATACTGTATATAGTAGGGGTACACAAGTTTAGAATAAAAATCTGAGATTCAAAATGTAATTTAGATAATAAACAGAAAAAGTTCTTTTAAAAAAAAAAAAAAAAATGCACAATAAAGAAATGTTATGCCATAGATCTAATTCATATTTATTAACCGAGGCAATATCTGTCTCGCAGTATCAGTATTCACTCAGTATCGGTTTTCACTCTATTATGACAAATCTAGGCTCAAACCACTGTGCTGTCATTCAAAGTGGCATCTTCAATTGCCTCTCTATAAATATAATAATAAAGGTTAAGGCAATGGATTGACTTGTGAAGTGTTGAATCTGTGTTTATGATTTCCTTCTTGCTGAATCAAGAGTATGTAAATGAGGTATGATGAAGGAAGAGTGCTGACATGATGATTTTGTGTTGGCAGGATTCAGTCGGGGTCATATCTGAGCACCGGTTGGTTCACACTCATTCTTGCCATGGACATGTGCAAGGAGATCCGAGTCTACGGCATGATCAACGACACGTACTGCAAGTAAGACTGATATGCAACCAAGAACTAGTCAATGGTTTGAAAGTAGCTTCATCCACCCATTTGCTGAGTGTTTATGTAGGACAAACTACAGAGCTGATAATAATTACAAAGCCTCAGCAATAGACAACACCTCTCTCGGTGGAGATTGTCTCGATGGGCTTGCCATAATGATAATTAATTTCACAAGGTATCAGATTCAGAGCAATAAAATATGTTTCTATAATATTTTATTGGTGATTGCTAAGGCAAGTATTACTATTCCTATTGCATTATTACTGTTACCAGTACTACTGCATTAAAAATTATATTATACTTTACACATAAAATTATACTTTTTCTCTTTCTGATTTGTGAAATGGTCATTTTGGCACAGTGGAATAATTATTTCATCAGTCAAAATTCTATTCCTGTGCAAAATAATAGTCCTGTGGCTCAACGAACTACAGATTCCCAGTGAACGCACATACGGAAAAAATTTTAATTGCATATCTTGAATGCATTTTAAGTCACATAAAAAATTAAAAAAAACATTTGCCATGTAAAATACTCCAATTGTCGTGTTTTCTAACTCATTGCCTTGTGTGTCTGTAGTTGGCAGCACATTAATCCCCTTTATCATGAATCGCACAGTCTGATTGCAGTTTAATAATAGTGTTCCCAACAACCTCATGCCCCCCCTCCACCCACCCCTTGCTGTAGATAGACATGATAAGCAAAGCATGCGATGATGTGATTAGTTTGTTTATAAACTAGCTATTATCATCCGTTTTCCCCAACCATTTATTAATTCCACTTTCTTCTACAAAACAAAGAGCAATTTTCATTTCACAGCAATTCCCAGTCACCTGTAAAGACTGGGAAATGAGAGAACAGTGGCCACAACAAAGTCATTCTAAAGAAAGGCAGTTGAGCTGGGAAGGAACAATTTTAGCATAATGTGGTGAGCTGTTGTTGCAATTGACCTCTGTTGAGCTCTTGTAAATTAATATTCAACAGGTGTTACCAGGAGAGAAAAATTGAATTACTTTAAAAGAAAATAGGCCTCCCGAGCTTCCATATCTCTAAGGGTATTCTCCTTAAGAATTTAGAGTATTCAGGCTTTGAGGAAAAAGTAAGAGTGGGTCAGAGCTTGAAAACCAAAACGTACCCTTATTGGTTTCTTAAAACACATTCCTGGGGCCTGTACCATGAAGCTAGTTGAATAAACTCAGGCTTACAGGATTGGTTTTGAGTTGACAAAACCAAACCAGTCCAATCTGGTTTAATTGGTACTATGATGCTGCTCATCAAGAGATCACCATGAAATCATGATGAATTAAAACACATGACAAGCACAAGGGATCACTGTACAATTTGAAGAAATTAAAGATATTTATACGGCAAAAAGAAACACCACGTCTGCTGCAAAATCTTAAGAGGACTGCTGGAAACAAATTCTGAATGTGATAAAAATATGAAACAGCTAATATATCAATGCATATTTGAATTCATATAGGTCCACAACAAGAGCACACAGGATTATTAATTTTAAAAGCTTATATTAATTTTAAAAGCATATATTAATTTAAATTGAAAGATTAATATCTATATAATAATACTATTACAAATTAATATAGGCTATTGAATAATTAAAAAGAGAGCACTTGCAATACAGCGTCAGGGTTCCCATGCGTTCTGGAAACCTGAAATTTGCAATGCAGTTTTCCAGTCATGGAAAAGTCATGGAAAATTAGAAAAATACCTAAATGTCCTGGAAAATAATTATTTGTCCTGGAAAATATTTCAGTATATTAAAACAGTTTGACTGTGTTGCTAGCAAGGTTTTCGTTACATGTACAAAAACATGGAACGATCAAGACTCTAAATAGGATAACAAATACGTACATTTTGTCACTGCCGGCGGCTGCGCATTGTGAAACAACATCAACGGTTAAGGGCGCTTACACCCTCACGATTGGTTACAGCTACTGCCAATTGTGTGCTTGGCTACAGCAGCACATGTACAGTGAGAAGCAGCACACGTGAAACTTCTCATTCATAAACAAACTGGATGACCTGGTACATGTATCGACCGACTGAATGAGAAGGGCATGTTGTTTGTTTACTTGAGCATCGGCATGTGAGTCTACCTTGTTCATCACGGAGAGAAAAGGGCGGAAGAGCTATTAATGCGTAAAAGTGACTGATGTTTATACATGTTGAGGGGCTTTCACATAACTCGCGTCAGCGCTGCCAAATACATTGAAGTTCATTAAGTGATGCATTAGCTCAACCTCGGATCCAGCTTCACACCAAAAGTGTTTTTAAACACGTTTTTGCCTTACAAATGATGTCTTTGAGAGCACAAAGCTACAATAAATATTTCAAAACTGTCCAAATTTATGAAGAGATATTGAATGTTTCATAACTGATTTTAATTAATTATTATCTTATCGTTTCCGATTATCCAGAGACCCCAGTTATTGAACTACAGTAATTGCATTCACCAAAAAAAAACACAAAGACCTAAACATAAATAAGCCCTCTTTTTATTTTTTGCAATCAAAGCAATAGCCATTTTTTTTTTCCAAATACATGTTTTCATGTTTATTGTGCACACCTCCCGCTTTCTTGCATGTCATGCTTGTAAAAACTAGTGACGCTTTCTGCAATGCTTGTCATGTGGTTGGCAAAGCGCCTCTTGACGCTGGCGTTGAGCGAAGTGTTGTCGCCTCGACTCAACTCATGTGAAATGTGCTTTACAATGATGAAAGGACCTTATTGAAACTCAAAATGATTATTATTAGGCTATTATTGTTGTCTTTTCTTATCAAAGTCACGCTCAGCAGTTTAAATACTATAGGAAAATTATACAGTAGATCTGCTTTGTTCTTATAATGTTTAAACATTCTACTGAAATTAGTAGATTTGACATGCAAATTTTAATAAAGCAGAAGGTAAGGACATTATTGATATTGATTATTATAATTAGACCACGGAATCTAGTAAAAAAAATGGCATTAGCAATAAAACGCAGAATGTCATGGAATATTACATATTTGGATGAAAATGAATGTTTGAATGTACAATTAATCAAATTAAAATTGTGATATGTCCTAGTGTGATAATTAAACTAAAAAAGTCTCTGATTTAATTGAATAAATAAATAAACTGCAAGTGATGCATGCTTCAAAATGAATATGTGAAGCCGGCCGCTCATATACTGAAAACACCTCATCATGGTCATCAAGCGCGCTCTTATGTGTGTGAGATGACAGAGACAGAGAGCACTTTGTGGGGACTAATAATCACACTGGGACATGGAGCAAACTGCATATCTGGAGGTGAGAAACTACCGTAAAATACAAACAGAAACGGCAAAATAAAAGCTTGATTTAAATGGACACATGTGTTTTTGCTTAAATATGACACTTGTTGGGTACATGAAATGTCCCGAAAATGTCCTGGAAAATTGTGCCTTGAAAAGAGTGAGAACCCTGCTGCATGCAATAATTATTATGCAATATGAAGACATGCTTGTTCTTTTTTTAAAACGTACTTTGTTTACCACTTATTGAATTTCATATGAAATACAGTATGTTCATCTCTATTCCATGATACAAACAAGTTTGGGGGGCATTCATCCATTTTTATAGCCATCTTGTAGAGTGATTAGGCTTTTAATATTTTAAAAGTGATCATTTTTGGCAGGCATTATATTAATTCATCTCACTAGCTATTTTATAGAATGCCTAATATTATACGTGAGTTTATATTTTCATAGATACTATATTTTTATTTTGAGTAGGCAAATGAAAAACAATTATAGTGTATTTAAATTAAATAAAAGACTACCGTAAATCTATATTCAGACTCTCAAATGAATAATTTATCAAAAAGAGTAGATTTCGTGGATTTCTACAAAAAAATAATTCTGTAATGTGCGCTTTAAGAGACACGGGTGAGTGACTTCATTGTCACATTGTCATGGGGGAGTGACAGAGATGTCACTTTACTCACAGCTGATCGCTGACTCACAGTTATCGATCTGTAATCAACAACAAAACCTGCCACAGAGCAGGTTAGCCATGTAGCACAAGTTAATATGGCGATGAACACCAGTAAAAGCTGACCCACCTTCATGTTACCTGAAACCAGGGTTGACGTAAAGTAAATTGAAACTTACATGGCTAGCCACTGAAAACGGCTTCATGGTACAGGCCCCTGGTCTTAATGTGCACAATTAGCAATTTAAGTTATTAGGTGCTGAAATATTGATTGGCTGCTGGCGGCTGTTTTTTTTCATTTGTCGAATCTATATTTTGGCACTTGAACAAAAGAAAATGCATGCCAAGTTCCAGCTTCCTTGATATGGTTGCAAAGTTATGGCTGTTTTTTAGTTATAGAGTCCCCTGCGGGGAGAACTGGACAAAATTTGGTGTGCATCCTCAAAATGTCTTCCTGTCGAGGTTTACCAAGTTTCTTTCAGTTTGGACTCTGCATTTAGTAGAAATTGGTCCATAAGTGAAAATGGGCCACGCCAAAGCATTCCATTGGCTTGTAACTCCAAAGAGCATTGACGAATCAAAATTCTTTGGATAACTTTTTGTCAGGAGGGTCTTTAGATGATATATCAGCCTAGGAGGAGTTCGAAATCAAAATGGCAGAAAAACTATAAATCCCTTCACTCTAGGAATTGAAGAGAAAAACTTATTTTCATTCCTGCTCATACGATTCAGGAGTTTTGTAAAAGTGTTAATTAAAATGTCACCTAGAGTCAGATGGGTGTGTGTATGTCTGAGTAGGGTTTGGGATTTGGGATCATCTGGCTATGTTTGGGGTCTCTACAACATACGGTCTCTGACACCCAGACACTTTTTAGGTCAGTAAAAGAATAATAAGAAAATAAGTAAAAATAAAATATACAATTTATGTGGTACTTGGACCCTTAATAATAATAGAATTGAAAGAGAAACTTTACCATTAATATACATTAAGATGTTCTTAAGAGTGAACTCACATTTAGGTCTGGATGCATTTTGGAATTGAATGTCCACATGTCGTAATCAAGTCAGTTCCTGATGCATAAAATCAAGTCCAGCTAGGAGCGGTTCTAGGGTCAGTGGGTATTTGGGGCTTTGCAAAGACCTCTGTGGATACGTATGGGGCCATCATTTAATGAAATATCAGAATATATTACACTTAATAATAAAAGTTTAAATGTTACATCTGAGTTGTCATTTATATAGTAAATCTTTAAATATTACTTAAACTGTAACTGAAAGGTCCCACAAACTTTTGTGTCAGCCTCAGGGGCCGTTTACATGACAACATTTTCAACTAAAAACTGAAAACTTTTTATGCGTTTTGGCTGTTCGTTTACACGACAACAGCGTTTTGGGGCCTGAAAACACAAACTTTTGAAAATGGGTTTGAAAGTGCACGTTTTTGAAAACGATGCCGTTATCGTCTCCGTGTAAACATAAAAAAACATGAATTTGTGAAAACGATGATGTCATGCGCACGCATATTACGTATTCAGTCTATAGGCATGTGCGCGAGACATTCAAAACTACAATGGCGGACTACAGGACTGTGTTTGGACTGCTCAAGATTTTGAGTTTATTGATGCTTCTCCAGCGAAGTAATTGTAGTAATAAAGCAACCTCATCGTCCGTCCAGACAAAATTGCTCGATGCTTTCGCCATCTTTGTTGTTTGTATTCACCGCTCTGTGGAAGAATGCTTATGTGCGCAGGCGTGTAGTGTTTCTTTACAAAGTGACATTGCCAACTACTGGCCTGGTATGCATAATGCAGCCTTTTTAGTCATTTTCGCGGATCCGTGTGAACGGGGATCTTTTTGTCATCTGTACGTGAAACTTTTCAAAAACGCAAAGGAAAAACTTTTCCGTTTTTAGTACATCGTTGTCTTATAAACTTACCCTCAGCTGTTCTCAAAGTTGCGTGCTTTTAACAGTATGTACTTAAGTATGTAAAACGTGATCTAAAAAACACTATTTTTATCCCTTTCAGCTTACCGTAGTTCAAAGCACATTGTGTACAACTGACAGTTTTATAGCCTATTATTGATTCATCAGGTGTTTTAAAGTTATTTTAGAAGATAGCAGGCTGTAAATACTGTAAAAGAAACAGGTGATTATGAGAAAAAATAATTGTTGCTAGTTTGCCAAAATTTTGCTTAAATGGCATGCCTTTTTTTTTTTTTTTTATCATTTTGATATGTTCCATGAGGTTTACTTATAATATTAGTAAAGTTTCTTTTTTTTTTTTTTTTTTTTTGCACAAAAAGCAGCCATATATTTGTAAAACATCATTTTCGACCCTCATTCTGACCCATTGTCAGAAATGCTCGGTTTTTTGTTGCTGCTTCTGCTTTAAGTTTAGATTGCGTCATCCCTGGGTTTTAGGTACCCTGAAGGTTGGTCGGCCTGACTGTTCACACATACATCCATATGGACTCATTGCACTGCCCCCCCCCCACATACTATACATTTATTGCACTAATTAACAAATACCTCACCCTAGCCAAACTGCCAAACTGCTGGAATAAGTTTTTGCACAATTCTCCTTGTCGTTGGTACAGGATGTTGCACTAGCGGTTTTATAACTGGTTGTCTATTGTTTGTATTTATATTGTCTATTGCTTGTATGTAAATTGTCTATAGTCTGTATATACTGTCCCTCATGTCTGGACATACTGTCGCTCATGCCTATTTATTGTCAGTCTGTAACGTGGTGCTTCTGTGCTGCTGTAATTCTGCTAAATGTTGAATGTTTGCACCAAGGTTTCTTGGAGAACGTCATGGTTGGAGGGAACGAGAAGTTGTGTCGATGTAGTGACACTAGGGGTCACTCTTGGGAGCCCCAAACACCTCTGCTTTTTTTAAAAAAGGCCAATGGGAATTGGCGAGTGGAATTTACATGCCACTCCCCCGGACATATGGGTATAAAAGGAGCTGGTATGCAACCACTCATTCAGGTTTTGTGCTGAGGAGCCGAGACCAGGTCCCGGCCATTTCAGCGGGTAGTTCAGCATTATGGCAAGAGAGACACAATGTCTCGTTCCCTCCATCAGGGAACGGAGGTTACGAAAGTAACCATGACATTCCCTATCTGTCACTCACTCGACGTTGTGTCGATGTAGTGACACTAGGGTTCCCTATACAAAACGCCACAACTAGCTGAACTGTGTTACGTGAACTGGCGGTGCGAGACGGGCAGACCACTGTGTGCCTCGTAGCCAGCGCACCAGGCCATCATATAACCTCCCCCAACGCTCTTATGAGCATCGAACGGTCCTTCAGGAACAAGTCGACTGCCCAACAATAGGGACAGGCTAGCCCAGCCGAGGCCTCTTTTCCCTCTCTTTTCTCCCCAAAAAGAGTGGAATTTGTTAACCGACTGGGAGCCATAAGTGTCTACGTCGGGGGGTGTCCCGCCCAAGGGGAAGACTCTGTGGAGACCACACCCCACCCAAAAAGGGGGGGGGGTGGGTTTGAGTGGAATACGTCACATGGTCTTACAGAGTCTTGTCGGAAGTTTGTCATGTGGAGAGGTCCCATGGTAGGTCCTACCCGAAGGGGGAGGAGTTTCTACAAAGCATGGCGACCGGGGGCAGAGGGACCTCTGCCCAAGGAAGACACAGGTTACCGACAGGGAAAGGATTTTGCAGAAGATATCACATGGGGTCGCCTTTGGGGTACACCCGGTACACCCGGCCAGCTGTCCCGGAACTTACCTGCTCGTGCCTGCCAATACACGGGACAAGACCGGCTCAACCCAGAGATTGTAGAACCTCGCAAAGGTGTTGGGTGCTGCCCAGCCCACTGCTCTACAGATGTCTGCCAAAGAGGCGCCACAGGCCAGGGGCCAGGAGGCCGCCACACTCCTGGTAGGGTGGGCTTGTAACCCCGCAGGGGGTGGCACATCCTGAGCCTGATATGCCATCGCGATGGCGTCAATGACCCAGTGGGTGATCCTCTGTTTGGAGACAGCGCTTCCTTTCCGCTGTCCACCAAAGCAAACAAAGAGCTGCTCGGAGCTTCTAAGGCTCTGTGTGCAATCCAAATAGATGCGTAAAGCTCGCACTGGACACAGCAATGCCAAGGCTGGGTCTGCCTCCTCCTGGGGCAGCGCTTGCAGGTTCACCACCTGAACCCTAAAAGGAGTCGTGGGAACCTTGGGCACATAGCCCAGTCGGGGTCTCAGAATCACGTGAGAGTAACCCAGACCAAAATCCAGGCATGATTCCCTGACAGAGAATGCCTGCAGGTCCCCTACACTTTTGATGGAAGTGAGCGCAGTCAGGAGGGCAGTCTTCAAAGAGAGTGCCTTAAGTTCAGCTGACTCCAAGGGCTCAAAGGGAGCTCCCCATAGACCCTGAAGGACTACAGAGAGGTCCCACGAGGGGACGAGGTGCGGTCTGGAGGGATTCAACCGCCTAGCGCCTCTCAGGAACATGATGATCAAGTCATGCTTCCCCAAGTACTTACCATCTACTGCATCATGATGAGCCGATATAGCGGCTACATACAACTTCAAGGTGGAGGGGGACAGCCGCCCCTCCAGCCTCTCCTGCAGGAAGGAAAGCACCGATCCGACTGTGCATCTCTGGGGGTCTTCACGTCGGGAAGAACACCACTTAGCGAACAGATGCCACTTCAAGGCATACAGCCCTAGCCTGAGTGATCATGTCTACCACCGCGGGTGGTAGGCCACTTAGGTCTTCTGTGTCCCGTCCAAGGGCCAGATGTGGAGATTCCAGAGGTCTGGTCATGGGTACCAGATGGTGCCCCGTCCCTGAGAAAGAAGGTCCTTCCTCAGGGGAATTCGCCAGGGGGGGCTGTCGCGAGGAGCGTGAGATCCGAGAACCACGTCTGGTGGGCCAGTAGGATGCTACTAGGACGATCTGCTCCTCGTCCTCCCTGACCTTGCAAAGGGTCTGTGCAAGTATGTTCACTAGGGGAAACACGTATTTGCGTAGTCCAGGGGGCCAGCTGTGTGCCAGCGCATCTATACCGAGGGGTGCCTCGGTCAGGGCGTACCAAAGCGGGCAGTGGGAGGATTCCCGGGAAGCAAACAGGTCTACCTTTGCTCGACCGAATTGACTGCAAATCAGCTGGACCACCTTGGGGTGGAGTCTCCACTCTCCCCTGAGGGTAACCTGTCATGACAGCGCATCCGGGATGTGAGTGGCTCGTAGCGACTTGAGGCGCTGCTGACTCTGCTGACTGCTAACTGAGGAGGAGACGGTGGGCGAGTTGTGACGTGCAATGGGAGTGTAGACTGCCTTGACGGTTGATGTACGCTACCGTCGCTGTGTTGTCCATCCGGACCAACACGTGCTTGCCCTGGATCAATGGCCGGAACCTCCGCAAGGCGAGCAGTACTGCCAACAACTCTAGGCAGTTGATGTGCCAACGCAGCCACGGACCAGTCCAGGAGCCAGTGGCTGTGTGCCCGTTGCATACGGCACTCAAGTCCATCTTGGAGGTGTCTGTTGTAACCACGATGCGTCTGGAGACCTGCTCTAGGGGAACCCCTGCCCATAGAAATGCAAGGTCGGTCCAAGGACTGAAGAGGCGGCGACAGATCGGCATGATGGCCACACGATGTGTCCCACGGCGCCATGCCCATCTCGGGACTCGAGTCTGAAGCCAGTGCTAAAGCGGTCTGATATGCATCAACCCGAGCGGTGTGGCCACCGCTGAGGATGCCATATGCCCCAGGAGCCTCTGAAAAAATTTCAGTGGAACCGCTGTCCTCCGTCTGAACGCCTTCAGACAGTTCAGTACCGACTATGTGTGCTCGTTCGTGAGGCGCACTGTCATTGAGACTGAGTCCAACTCCAAACCAAGAAAAGAGATGCTGTGAACTGGGGAGAGCTTGCTCTTTTCCCAGTTGACCCAAAGCCCCAGTCGGCTGAGGTGCCGGAGCACGAGGTCCTTGTGTGTGCACAAGGGCGGGGGGTCTGCCGCTGGAGCGCCATACCTGCAAAAATGGGATGGTGGACGGTGGTCATGACGACGGCTGTGCGCACCGGACATGTGACCCAGGAAATGAGAAAACCACTCTTTTGTTGAACTTTTTGGTACCGTAGCCTCTTGGGCATGCAGCAAAAAATGAAACAAAGGATTCTCCTCCCGGCCCTCCACCAAGTGGTCTGCTCACCAGCTCCAGAGAAGCAGGTCTCCTCGCCCCTGGGTCTCCCGTCTCAGGGGCGCTTTGAAGCCTTCCTCGGGTTCTTAGCGGCAGGCCGTGAAATGGGTGGCATCTGCTTCCTGTGTTGGGTTCCACACCGGGGCCGGGCCACGGGGGTGGGCTGCAGCGGAGCCGGTGTTGTTGCTGCAGTAGGACGCCCTTGGCGATGAGCAGAAGGGGTGTGGGGTCTTGAGCCACGCCGGGGCAGGATGTGTTGTATGGCCTCCGTCTGCTTATTCACCCTGGGAGATGGGGGCATCAAGGAACCGTGCCTTGTCAGCCTCTTGCATCTCAACTAAGTTGAGCCAAAGGTGGCGCTCCTGGACTACCAGGGTGGACATCGCCTGCCCGAGAGACCGCGCCATGACCTTCGTCGCCCGGAGAGCGAGGTCAGTTGCCGAGTGCAGAACAAGAGGTCAAACTCGCCCTGAGATGAGCCGGCGGTCTCGTCCGAGCGCCCGACCGGGGCAAGTGAGCGTGCTGGGGAATGGGAGGTCCGTGGGGGGATACCCGGCGGAGGTGGTCCCATTGATGACCCCAAATCGCCCCCAGTGCTAACTGGCACGGCCTCATACCCGTAGGTAGAAGGACCGAGGCGGGGAGCCGCTGGGGTGGCTTGCTTTCTTACGAAAGCAAGCCGCGACCGCAACGTTGCCATGGTCATGTTCTTGCAATGAGGACAAGACCCATCCACGAACGATGTCTCAACGTGGGTAGCGCCCAGACAAGTAAGACAGCGATCGTGGCCATCAGAAGCGGAGAGATAACGACCGCAACCAGGAATAACACACAAACGGAAAGACTCCTTTAAAAAGAAGTTCCGTGTGTGCGCCGCTCTTTTAGAATGAAAATATACTCTTTTTTTTTTTTTTAGAATATACTCTTTTGTTATTCTGCCGAAGCACCCAGGGGCGTTCTCTGCACTCCACGGGTGCAGAGGGGGAGAAGCCGCTGAAATGCACCGTAAAATCCAGCAGATTAGGTGAATGAACTCGCGGATGAATTCAGCTTCAATGAATAGAGCCGCTCGGCTCCGAAGAGAAAATCTGAATGAGTGGTTGCATACCAGCTATCCTTCCATGCAAATTCCACTCGCCAATTTCCGTTGGCCTTTTTTAAAAAAAGCAGAGGTACTTGGGGCTCCCAAGAGTGACCCCTTGTGTCACTACATCGACACAATGTCGAGTGAGTGACAGATAGGGAACTGTAATTTGTTTTTCTCTCTCCCCTGCAAAGGAAAAATGACAATAAACCTGAATTTGATTTTGACATTGACTTTTACCGGTGTTCATCGCCATATTAACTTAAGCTACACGGCTAACCTGCACCATGGCAGGTTTTTTTTTCTGGGTTACAGATCGCTAACAGATACTGAACCAATCAGCTGTGAGTAAAATGTCATCTCTGACACAATGAAGTCACTCTACTGTGTCTCTTAAAGTGCAGTTTACAGAACAAAATCTTAGAAATCCATAAAATTGACTATTCATGATCATTTTTTAAAAAGTCTAAATATACATTTTTCAACAGATGGAGTCTTTTATTTACCAACTCTAGCCATACAATAAAAAATAAAAATATCCATGAAAATATAAACATAATATAATATTAAGCTATCTATAAAACAGCTAGTAAAATGGATTAATATAATACCTGCCAGTAGTGATTGATTTTAATATTAAAAGCTTAATTGCTCCACAACATGGCAAAAGGGATGAATGCCACTCAAACCAACAACAGTCTCTAGAATTTACTCTGAATGGTTTCAAAAACAAAAAACATCCAGTGAGTGGCAGTTCTGTGGACGGAAATGCCTTGTTGATGACTGAGGTCAACAAAGAAGGGCCAGACTGGTTCGGACTGACAAAGACTATGGTAACTCAGATAACTGCTCTGTACAATTGTGGTGAGAATGCTATTCTGAAATGCGGGTTGGCGCTGTTTTGGCGGCACGAGGGGGACCTACACAATATTAGGCATGTGGTTTTAATGTTGTGGCTGAATGGTGTATTGTGCAGTATAAAATCCGTTCTCATTTTTCATATGTTTATAACAATCGCTTGTTGTGCTATTTAAATGTATTTAAATTCTTCATATTTTCATAATGATCGGCCTTAAGCAGAAAGTTAAATCCAGCTAACTCTATTGCGAGAAGTGATTCTGATCACTCATTCATGTGCATCAAAGCCTGAGTTGACAGAGAAAGTTAATGAGCAGCATCATGGTACCAATTAAGCTTGATTGGATTGGTTTGGTTTGGTTTTGTCAACTCAAAACCAATGCTGAAACCCTGAGTTTGTTCAATGAGCTTTATGGTATAGACCCCTGATCTATCCTTGCCATTGCTGCATCCCAATTTGCCTCTTTAAAGTGTGCACTCTTTTTTGTGATGGAAAAGTGTCTACACTTTAGTGTGTAGACATACTATAATGTATAGTAGTGGGACATACTATAATGTCATAAAATTGTGTCTTGAAACCAAAGACCCCTCAGTGGCATTGTTATGTGCATACTGTCACCTTAGACCGACCTGTCAAACATCCTGGTACAATGTCATGACATGCATGCTCCTCATTTAATTTTTACTATTGTTCATTCATTATTCTTAATTGCATTTCATTTACGATACCCTACAATGCTTCCTACCATATTGGAGAGACTAGTGCGTTGTTGAAGATCTGATCTGACCTCTGTGGTGGTGATTTTGATTCATTTCAATGACTCGATTCTTTTGATTCCATTCACCAAAAAGATTCATTCATATTCGTTCATTGATTCGTTCATTGACCATTTCTTCAAGTTATGCCTTTGTACCTGTGGAAGGCACCAAATGGCCATCTTCTAAGTAATTGCATTGAACGGAAAGCAGTAATTCACAACCAGAACAAGTCTAATTAACCTTTATTAAAAATTGTGTCTACAATTCTACTACAAAAGTGACTTCAGAATAAACATTGTAACGTGTGGTCATCACTCACTTTATTCATAATTAATCCGGCCCCTTTTCTTGTTGAACGAGAGACGAACTGAACGAATAACACACAGCTCCTCCTCTCGTTCAGCCGGTCAGCAGATCATTCACAAAGATATGAATAATTCATTTAATTCTTTTGCGAATGAGTTTACCAGTACATTCAGTTTGTTCATGAACTACATGACCGACTGGTTCAGTTAAAGGGTTAGTTCACCCAAAAATCTAAATTTTCTCATGATTTACTTACCTTTAAGATGTGTATGACTTTCCTTCTGCAGAACCGAAATGAAGATTTTTATAAGCACATTTCAGCTCTTTTTGTCCATACAATGCAAGTAAATGGGTGCCATCAGGCTGCTGGCTGTTTGACAGTCCAAAAGGAATATTAAGGCAGCATAAAAGTAATCCACACGACTCCAGTTGATCAATTAATGTCTTCTGAACTGAATCAATATGTTTGTGTAAAAAATAAATCGATAATTAAAACTTCGTTAACTTTTAAAAATCGCTTACTGCCAGCAGTCGACACATCACGTGACTGTCGTGTTATGTAAGAGCAATGGTGCATTCACGCAAGAATTAGGAAGCGTGAGCTTTGTTTACAACAGAGGAACGACTGACATGCAAAAGTTAGGTCATTTCAAACATCAATCCAGCACTGGCCAGAAGCAACGATTTAAAGTTAAAAAGTTTTTAATTATCATTTTGTTTCTTAAACCTATCGATTTGCTCCAGAAGACATTAATTGATCGACTGGAGTTGTGTGGATTACTTGTATGCTGCCTAAATATGCATTTTGGACCATCAAACAGCCAGCAGGCTGATGGCACCCATTTATTTGCATTGTATGGACAAACAGAGCTGAAATGGGCCACTAAAATTCTTCATTTCAGTTCTGCTGAAGAAGGAAAGTCATACACATCTGGAATGGCTTAAAGGTAAGTAAATCATGGGAGAATTAAAAATGAAAATTCTCTCATCATTTACTCACCCTTATGCCATCCCAGATGTGTGTGACTTTCTTTCTTCTGCTGAACACAATCAAAGATTTTTAGAAGAATTTCTCAGCTCTTTAGGTCCATACAATGTAAGCTCCAAAATCCACATAAGGGCAAAATAAAAGTATTCCAGACGACTCTGGTGGTTAAATCCATATATTCTGAAGTGATTTATAGGTGTGGGTGAGAAACAGATCAATATTTAAGTCCTTTTCTTACTATAATTCTCCTCCCTGCTCATTCAATTTCCACTTTACTTTCACTTTCTCATTCTCCTTCTGTTTTTGGTGATTCACATCCTTCTTGCATATCGCCCCCTAATGGGCAGGGAGGAGAATTTATGACAAAAATGACTTAAATATTAATCTGTTTCTCACCCACACCTATCATATCGTGTCTGAACACATGGATTTAACCACTGGAGGCTTATGGATTACTTTTATGCTCCCATAATGTGGATTTTGGAGTTTCAAAATTTTGCCACCCATGCACTTTCATTGTGAGGACCTACAGAGCTGAAATATTCTTCTAAATATTTTAATTTGTGTTCTGCAGAAGAAAGTAAGTCATACACTGAGATAGCATGAGAGAATTTTTGTTTTTGGGTGAACTATTCCTTTAAAGAGTGTATTCGTTCACTGGGTCCAACCAATGGTATGCTCCTTCACAGCCTGCTCTCACTATAGGCAGTGTTTAAAAGCAGGACAAAGCAACACAAATGGAATTTGCATGTCTACAAATGTATGAAGACACTTTAAAAATAGAGTTTAAACACCATAACCACAAATGGCAGGTTTATTTTTCCTATATTTTGTCAAATGCTGGGAATAAATTTTACCATGACAGAGAAAAGCTTAAATATCTTGTGCATCAAAGCACAACATTTCCATCCATAATTCATGTTATTTAACTGTACATCTTCTGTCATTTTTGCATATTCATAAATTGGGGATCATGTTTTGTGCAAACCTATAAACATGTCTTAAGTGCATTTCACCACTTTCTCTCCTTGTTGAACGCGATTGACTCACATGTCGAACTGAACGCGCAACATGCCTCCTCTCGTTCAGTCATTCAGCAGATCTTCATTCATGTAGGAAATGACTGAGTGAATCATTCATTTTGTTCGCGAAAGAGTTTACTAGTACATTCGGTTCGTTCATGAATGACACCTCATCTCATTAAGACACAAATGACCAACTAATTCTAGTTCAGTGAAGGGGTGTATTCGTTCAGCGGGTCGAACCAATGATATGCTTCTTCACAGCACGCACTCAAATGCTATTGGCTCATGCTGTAGTCAGTCTTTACAGGCATGAAAAGCCACCAAAGCAGTCTCGCACTTCAAGCTAGAGCTCGTTGGCTTCAAAAGAGAAAGACATCAGTAAACAAGAAATATGAGTCATTGTATTGAGGTGAATGAGAACGATTCGTACACTTAAAAGATTCATTCAAAAAGAGTTTTTCAAAAAACACAAATGCCCTGACTCATGACTTCAAGTTTGTATATTCCTCGAGCACATCTGTACATATATTACTCTTTGTTTTCAGGGTTATATACAGTATCTAAATATTTGATACATACTTACTGCATCTGGATGCACCAACTCAAAACAGTTTACAATATCTCATCAAGACAGGCATTTTGACCATACACGCACAGCCGTAATCACGAGTGGTCTTCTTGCATGCACTCAGCCACGCACACATGCATGAGTTCTGGAAAGCAGCCACCAACAAGTGTACTGAATTTTGTCTGTATTCTGTGATATCGCTACTGTGGAAAGACTGGTGTCATTAATTTTTATATATATATATATATATATATATATATATATATATATATATATATATATATATATATAATATGCAGTATATATACTACTTAATTTTCAAATATTTATATTTTAGTATCAGCTTCATTCCAAAGCATTGGTACTTTTGACATCACTACAAGATCATAAACACATTCGGGGCTTTGCTGAAAACTTTTGGGGTTTAAGCTCCAGTAAACCACCCCCAGCGCCACCCATGAGTCCAGCCCTGCATTTTTTGCTTATTTAATATTCTGTGTCACTCGGAAATATGTCACATTATGAAAGTTAAATAGGTTGTACAAGCTGTTTCATGTTGGATGGATGTATGAATTAATGTTGTACATTGCATGTAATGGAATAACAAAATAACATTTGCCTCTTTCCCTCTTGTCATTCCCTTTAGGTCAGAGGACTACAGGAAGGTACCGTACCACTACTATGAAGCAGGAAGTCGAGATGAATGTGCAGAGTATCTTTTGCACGAGAGTGCCCCATATGGCGGACACCGTTTTATCACAGAGAAGGCAGTTTTTGCAAAGTGGGCCAAGACTCACCCCATCAAGTTTTTCAGTCCAGAGTGGCAGCTGTCATGACCAATGGAAGACTCCCATTCCTTCTGAATGTCCCCTGAACTAAGGCTCTGTCAGCCTATAACCTTTCCATTTTAAATTAACACAAAACTTAAGGAGAAGAATCCTTCAGATTGCAATTTCAAACAGGAGTTGTTTGAGTGCAGTAAGTCACCCATGGAAACCATACTGAAAGGTCTCTATTGCACCTGTTGTTGAATCGTTGTGATCATCTAGTCTAGTGGATTTTGCATGTTCTACTCATTGGGCAGTCGAGTAGCTTAGTTTTTTTTTTCATCACCAGAGTTGGAAAAGAGATGATGAAGTGCATGACTGAGAAACCTTTGCTTTGACAGACATCTCGGATCACAACAGCTACTGATGCAGTCTGATATAAACATTAATGGATCTTGGTTTCTGTACTATATTTATTGTCTCATAGACACACATCGACCTGAAATCAACCTCAGAAAAAGTGATGCCACTGTCAAACCTTTTACCTTTTTACATGACCTACAAAAGTCATCAGCCCAAAACCTAAAAATTTTTCGCTACGCCGCTCACATCTCTTTGGGGACACATTACTTTGTATGCACCCTTTGAACAGCATAATATTAGGTCATTCACAATCTTTTGCATATAATTTTTTCATACTTGCATTTATTATGCGAGTTTCACGCTGTGAAAATAGGCTGTGGAATATACAGTACATTTATATTCTGTTGTTATGTGCCATGGCAAAAAAGCAAGAAAACAGGAGAGTAGTTGTATTGTTTATTTTTCATTGTTTGCCATATGTACCATAGACAGATGACATGAGAATTGTCCAGTGCATATTTTAGTGATTTCCAATGTCAAGATTGTGCCTGAATTAAGTGTAGTATACATTGAGTGCTGAAGCAACCTATTCATTACTTTCCTTATGCCTTATTTTCGTATTTAAAAAAATTACCCTCCTGTCCAGACACTGTCAGTATCCTGAAAGGAATAGTTTACCCAAAAATGAAACATGAGGGTGAGTAAAAAAACTAGTTTCATTTAGGAATGAACCTTTAAGATGATTTTACACTTTCCCTGTTGTCAGTTTAGCAGGCTAATTTGATCAGCTACTGTAGCTAATTGTTGTAGCATAACACAAACCAGCAGACAATGCAGCACCCCGGGGGCTCCCCCGCTGTGTTGAGACGTCCCCTGCGCATGTGGTTGTGGTTTTTCTCCATCAAAGCACAGCATAAATCTTTTTGCATTTATATCAAGGATAGTCTTGATAGTATATGTAACACGTTTTCGAATCAGTTTGTGATTATGACATCATCTGGCAGCTCAGCCCGGACAGCCTTTCTCTTCTAATGCACCACCACTCTGTGCATGTTTGACCAGCATTGCTGTAGCATTGCAACAAACTGTGAGCACCATGGCAGTGCCAGACATTTTCTCTGGAGAAAAAGACACATCTAAATGGATTAGTTGTGAAGAGTGAATGGAGTCAATTTGGTATCAGAATATGAGACTGATACACAGAGAACAGGAAGGTGGTGCTACTTCTGGAGCGGTTTTGTGATGAGATATTGCCCATGCTTCTAGCCAATAGGTTAACAATTGATACAAGGTCAATTTCTCAGAGTTAGGGATGGCCAGTAACACTTATTTTCTTTTTGATGGGATACCATACGAGTACCAAGATTCAAGTAAGTATTGGCGATATTGATACCAAATTACCAATACTTATATGTTTATTACATGAAAGGTTTTCAACCTGGTCTTGTAGAATCACGTTACTATACCTACATTTTTGCAAAAGGATTTTTACATGGCTTGTATGTATCGAAAATGAACACTTGAGGCACAATGTCTTTTATTCCCTTTCACACAAATCACGCAGATTATCAGTTCATAACACTCAGTAGTTAGCTTGGCCGTTATTTAGTGAAATGAAACACCAGACTGATCACAGTGTGAATTTAGTAACATTAGGTGGAACATTTGCTGCTGAAGTCGGTCTGTGCTTACCAAAATTTGAATAACTGCCTCCCAGTGGCCGAAGCTGAAATTGTTGTTAAACGTACAGAATGTGTACTTGTGAGCTCCAGTTTCTGGGTGAAATGTCCACAGAGTGGCGCCAAAAGCAAGTTGTGTTTTTAGTTGTAAATAATGTATTGCAGGAAACAGGAATGCATATTTTTTAAACCCTACACCCTAACCCAAACCTCAACCCTAAACCTAACCATCAGTGGAGTGAAAATGTATATAAATCTTTTGTTATTAACAATTTTTATTGATTCCATGCAGCAAATCACATAGACATAACAGAAAATGCTAAATCAAACCACATGAAATCATAACTTTTGCCCCCGAACATTAACCCCCCCCCCATCCAACACAAACAAGCACTCCAGTGGTCAAAAGCCAACTGACATAGACACACAAATAGACAATAAAACAGCAGAAAATAGCGACATAAAATAAATAAATAAAAACACTATTCCCTCTGCACCTCCCCGAGTGCCATCCAAAAAGGCCAGCTAGCCGACCCACTTCCTGATGTATAGATCCAGGTTGCCCTGCCTTCTATATACCAATTCCTCAAATGCTGCCACCCTGCCTAACTCGAAGCGCCACTCACGAAATGAGGGTGCACCAGATGACCTCCATCCCCTGAGGATTACCCGCCTGCCAAGAAAATGTAATCTTAGTGGGAAAATGCAACCTTTGAGTCACGCTCACCATTGTTTATGTGAATGCAATTACTTCCTGGTTTTTCCCAGTGGGCCGTCCACGAAATGGGGCTGCATGGGCCACCGCATTATGCAGAACGCGCCACAAAACGGCGCCGCGATATGCAGAAAAGGACAGAAACCCCCCCAACTCAACAAATTTTGGGCCAGGTTTTATCTAAAATCCCGGGCCGAATTTTCTTCCCAGTCCGCCCCTGGTCGAGCTAGAGGGAAATGCATTCATTCGTAAATTGATTTCTGATGGGGGATTCTGCTTGCCAGTAAATCGTCTGAATGGGGTTAATTTTAGGGTACATGAACTTTCAGAAGCAACATGTTGATTTTCTGTTTAAATGAGCACTGTCTGTGACTGCTTGTGTCTGTCAACATTTCTGCTTGTGATCAGCTTTATATGTTCCTTCTAAAGTAAATGTTTCTTATTTTAAGGATATTTAAAATATTTTAAATGGAAAACAAGACAAAAACACTTGACAACAATAGGATTTTTTGCAGTGAATTTTTACAGAATTAAACTTAATAAAAAGTATTATTTTTCTTTCATTCAGTGAATGTCATATAGACATTAGTATTTTTAAAAGATGATTTTGTCCTCTTAATTGTTAGTAAGCATGTGTAATACAACCTTTTAACTCTGGGAATAAGCTGAATAGTTGGTTAAGAGCTAATGATTAATCGTTGCAATAATCGCCTGAATAGTTGAATAATCGTTCTAATCATCGTTAGATTAGTCGATTATCAAAATAATTGTTAGTTGCAGCCCTAGTAATCAGCAAAATAATTTATTAAATCAGAAGCGTTAAAAACACTTAGGGTCAATATTTTAATGTGAGAATTAACCCTCTCGATACAACATCAATATTGGTATCAGTATTTCAAGATCTGTACCCATCCCTACTCAGAGTGTTGACTCAAGATAATAATTTCCTGGGTCCGGCATCATTATGTATTGATTTTGTTCACTAAGTGATGAAAAACGTCCTGTTTAGGTAAACAGCACATTTAAACTTGTAAATATTCTTGAATTTATCCCATATCCTGCTGTTCATGCCTCAGTCATTACCACAGTATACCAATGATATACTCTGAACTGTGAGTGGAGAGATTGTGACTCTTGAAGAGCTTGCTGATCTAAATCTCATGATCTGCTTGCTGCAGTCCATGCCTTTTCATTGATCTGCAGCACCATTAGTGCTTCTGCACTAGCATGGCAATATTGACTCATCACCCAGATGTTCGACCGTGACTTAATCCAGCACATTTTCTGCTTTTTTTTGTTTGTGAAAACACTAAACTGACTTCAGCATTGGGCTTGTCTTATTTTGTTTCTTTTATCAAATGTCATAAGTGCTTTTCTTTAACCTTTTAAAAAGGTGCTTGTTTGAGGTGTACACTTCATCACTTTTTCTTTGCAGCATAAAGTGTCCTTTTTTTATCTTTCATTCTGATTATTGGATTTTATTTTTTATATTTTTCTTTGTTGCTATTTGTATGTCGTCACACTATTAAGATTTCAGCCATTCACGGCAGACAAAAGTAGGCTATCTTTTTTTGCTGGTTAAGATTTTTGTGTGTTTTCCCCCATTAGTAGTGTAATCTAATAGTCAAATATGCAGTGCCTTGCTAAAGTATATACAAGTCCCCTAACAAGGACACCTTTCAATTGGTCCCAATCTGTGAATCATTAAAATTACTTCTACATTTTCTACAAAAAAAGCATTTAAGGTATCATCATTCAGACTGTGATTCAGAAGGCCTATTAGAAAACAAAAAAGACTAAAGAGCATTACAAAGAAGTTAGAGATAATGTAAAACAAGTGAACAGATTAGAAAAGGGTATAAACGAATATCACAGAATATAACTATAACATAAAACAGTTTCTGAAAATAATTATGAAGAGTGTTGGCCCATGCAAAACATGCCGCAGTGATGCTGAGAGGTGTGGTTGATTGTAAGGTTGTTGCAACGTGGTTGCTTCCTGGCCCAAGTCAAAATAACCACCGCCAAGTCTCTATGATATTCTTTATGATATTCTGTTCCCTAGATATGGCTGAAGGCCCTACTTTGTGTAAATATAATGTTACTAGCCACATCTAAAAAATACGTCTTTTGAAGTATAGTGGTGATAGAATCACTGTTGGACTGCTTTTCAAATGCAGGGTCTATGCAACTTGCTTAAAAAAAAAAAAAAAGAATAATGGTGGTGAAGGATGGTGAAAAAGATAGGGAAATCTTTCAGCTCGATGATGATACCAAACACAAGGTCAGTTTAACAGTGGAGTGGACTAAGAGGTGAATTTCCCATCAGTGGCCCAGTGAATCTCCAGTTGCTGTTTGAAAATCACAGTGCAAGGGTCACTGACTAACCTGAAATGCCAGTCTGCCCAGGAAAATGGGGCAAAATTACAACTGATCGATGTGCAAAACTGGCACATACTTATTCCAAATGACTTATCAAAAGAGCTGTCATTGCTGCAAAGTGTGGCTCTTTAATATATTGTAGTGTGGGAATTGCATACAGTTTTTATTATGATTATTTTATTATTATTATTATTTAATTAAAAAGGGATTTGTAGCTCAGTAAAATGAGAGAATTAATTAGGGCATGGAAACCTTTGCAAGGCACTGTACCATTTTGTGTTGTGATCTTGAGTATGTTATAAAATTTGCATTGGAAAAAAGTGTAATGTGAAAATGTTGTAAATCTTGTTTTAGTGAATTGTTTTGTGATGCATACAAACAATGCTTTGTCTCACTGCAAAGGCCTTCAAATGGATTCGAACTGTTTAGGCATCATCATACATTGTCCTGTTACTGTATAATTACTTATATTTTTTATTTTCAGGTCAGTCTACTGCAACTTGGTGTGCAATCAAATAGGGAGGAGCTAGTTTATTTCTTGTTTCAATCATTCTAATAAATTGGCGCAACAGTATATTTTTGAAAGCATATGTGTTAAAACATTTATCAATCAATTGAGGTTATTAGATGTAATTACTTTGTCTTGCCGATTCCTGTTCCAGCTTTCCCTGCTGTCAGTGAAGGTGTGAATAACATTGTAGCAATGAAGATGATTGTTTTAGACTTCTGTTTTCATTTTTATTATAGAACTGTGATGAGGAGGAGGGCTAATCGGGCTAATCAGCCAAGGAGAGGGATAAGTGTAGCGAATGTGGCAGTTCGGGAGATGAACTGCTCTAGTACCACCAGATCGACGACATTCACAGCGCTGCGGGTTCCCTCTGCCAGCAACCATCTCCGGCCGGCATTCCGGAGCAGTTGTGCAAAAGCGAACAGGTGGTCGTGCCTCCCGAAGCTCAGGGACCTGAAGAGCTGACGACTCTGTTCGGGGCTATGACCAACCCGTTGCTGGATGGCTTTCCTCAGCTGTTGATAGTTAAGGAGGCTGGTGGCGAGAAGTTGTTGTGTCGCTAGCTGAACCTCCCCAGAGAGTAGGGACAATAAGCGGGCCACCCACTGGTCAGGAGGCCACTTCCATACCTCGGCCATCTTTTCAAACAAATTAAGGAAGGCCTCTGGGTCGTCACTTGGCCCCATTCTCATCAGAGACACAGGTGGGGTTGGCTCCAGGGGGGTCGCAACGCCAGCCCCCTTTCTGGCGATCAGACCGGTCCTCCGCTTGTGCCTGGAGCAGGGCTTGGAGCCGTTGTTCCAGCTCCAGGCATAGCACCATGAGGGCTTGGTGTTGGTTTTGCTGGATGCTGGTGAGGGACTTGATAACCCCGATTGGGGGCCGGGTGTGCATAGTCACGGCCCGGCCCCGCCCTCCTCCTCTTTACAAGAAAATACTTAAAGGGCACCCAAAAATTAGTACATTTTTTGGGGTTATCCTTTCTTTTGATACCCTATCTACCACAAATCTCCTCATTCAACATACTGTAGTTTTGTCCTTTTCCTCACTCTTTATGTCTCTTGTGGTTAAAGGGATTGTAACAGTATAAGGACAGGCAATGAGGAGGCGGGAACCGGCTGAACAGTCAGCATAAAGGTTTAATGATATAAAACTTAAAACAACATAAAACATAAACGAACAGACACACATGCAGCGCAGCCACATGCGTATTTCTCTTTCGAACTGGTGCCTCCAGCTAGTCTTTATCCCCCTCCCGGCTGATTAGCCCGATTCAGGGCCGGCTGTGTGTCCTCATGGCCCAGCCCCACCCTCCTCCTCGTCACAGGGATAGTTCACCCAAAAATTTTAACTCTCATCATTTACTCACCTTATGCCATCCCAGATGTTTATGACTTACTTTCTTCTACAGAACACAAACTAATATTTTTAGAAGAATATCTCAGTTGTGGAGGTCTATACAGTGCAAGTGATTGGTGGCCAGACCTTTGAATCTCCAAAAATCACATAAAGTAATTATTATATATCCACTGGGTAAATTCATGATTCAGAAGTGATATGATAGGTGTGGGTGAGAAACAAATTATTATTTAAACACTGGAGTCATATAGATTACTTTTACGCTGAGTTTCTTTGATTTTTGCAAACTTAAAGTTTTGGTCACCATTCACTTGCATTGTATGGACCTACAGAGCTGAGATATTCTTCTAAAAATCTTTATTTGTGTTCTGCAGAAGAAAGAAAGTCACATCTGGGATGGCATGAGTGAGAAAACGATGAGAGAATTTTCAATAGCACATCATTTCAGAGATTTTTCCTTATCAAATAGATACATTTTCTGCCGAACTGTGCTGATGCCATTCATTGAACAGATGGTATTGCCATATGCACTGTGCTACCATCTAGGCCTCTTCTCTCAGCTCACCACCACAATTTCAATGCTTTCTGCAGAAGTCACAATGACTGTAGAAAACAATGTGTGAAGAGACACCTGTGGAGTATCTGTCTACATCAGTGGTTCTGCTTGACTTTGTTGTATTAAAAAATAACCTTTTGTGTATTTTTCAAATGATATATTTTGCCCACTATTTAGAGTGGGGAAATAGTCAGTGGTCCATCACACCATTTTTAATTTTACATTTTTATTGCTGTTGTGAAAGCTGACTGTTCTCTGAGTTGTTTTATATGATCACTTTATCTTCTTTAACATCTATAACTATGTATGCTGTGTCTTCTTTCTTTCTGTTTAACCTTATTGTCCATTAAATGGCAGTGTTTGGGTTCTGAGAGAAAAATTTTTTTCAAGCAGTTAGTCAACACTTTTCAAGCAATGAGATTGTGTCACACTCATTTTTGTACTTGCTGTCTGGCTGTTTGTAATAAATGAAGTAAATTAATAAGTTATATAAGGGCTTCTATGCTTGGTTGTTCCATGAAACCAGCGTGTTGCATACCAATGATTCAATGAATACTTTAAACAATTCAGATACAAATAAACAGAAATTACTTGAAGGTTACATTCATTACATTGTTACATTCATAACAACCATGCTGTTTAACATTAAATGAAACAGGTCCCCAGCTCAGAATGTAGTTTTTGATATTTCTTTTACTGGTGAAAGACATCCATTAATGATGCTGAAAGCCAAAATCTTAAATGCCATGGATTAATATTTACTGAGTTATCTGATATTTTGTAGAGGGGGTCCAAAATGTCAATTTCTGTCAATGATTGAGAGCAAAACAGCAGGTCGAAAAATAACCATAGAAAAGTGGCAGTGTTATTATTCTATATTTACTCAGAGATAGGTACTAACTCTAATACTAGAGTTGGGGTACTCAAGTCTGGACTCGAGTCGAGTCACGAGTCCAATTTTAACGGGCTTGGACTTGTCACGAACTCAGATGCATTTTTACTCAGACTTGACTTGGATTCGAACCTTTGGGACTCAGGATTTTTTTCCAAGTCCAGCCGAGTCCATGACATTTGTGATGCAATGAAAAAAAAATAAAACAGAAATTAATGAACACATCTCTGTCTGCATGCAGCTGTATTAGCCCCTGAAGTCGTAGACGTAGGCAGAGTTGTGTCACTGTGTTTAAGCAAACACACGCACACACATACACACGTGCACAGGCACACTCATCAGTCAACCAAAACGCTTGAATGTTACTACAGAGACTACTGTATAAAATCGACTACTGAGGTGGCTGGCACGACGAAAAAATAAAGATGTGTATGTATCCAATATAATAGAAACTAAACAAGGCAATTTCACATGATACGGGACTTGACAACTGGTAAAATTGCGTGTGGTTAAAAACTTAAAATCAAGAACTTCATTGAGTCAAGTCACCCACATCATCTCTCACAGTTTACTAAAAACAGCATATCAAAATAAAAATACATAAATATAGTATTAATATTGGATATCACTGTAAGTCTTTTTAGGCGTAATGTATCTTCTTGAAAGCTTCTGTAGTCTCTTGTGGTCCACTCAGTGTTGTCAGCTTGAACTGGTCCATAATAGCTTGATGAATTAACTGTGTAACTTTTTAAATAGTCAGGGGGGAAAAAGCGTTATTGCTAAAGCAGACAGCAACTCTAAATAGATAAACAGCACATATTTATTATTGATTGACAATTTTCAAAACAATGATGAGCTGCTTAAAATACATTCTTTTACAGCATTTGTCCACTATTCACAACATTCAACCATGCACAATAAAATATTAGGATATTTTGGGCAGTGAAATGTTTTGTTTCTAATTTAATTATAAACTAGATTGTGTAAAGACTTGGACTTGACTCGGAATCGACTAAGGTGGACTCGAACCCAACACTATATAATACTAAAATCAGTTAACTTAATCACGGCTCGTTGATTTTTATGTTGTTTTTCTGAAGTTGGAGTGCCTATACCAGTACCTCCAAAAGTATTAAAGATATCTTAACATTGTTTTAGATTCTGGTTCAGAATAAACTTTACTTTTGTATATTCATATTTAAGGTCCTATACTCCAACTTTGGAAAAACAACATAAAAAAGTGTGAATAATGAATTACTCAGTGAATATTGATTTCAATATTGACTTCCAGTATCCTTTATGTTTCTATTTCTTCAGAAAGAAACTGGGGGGGTTCTGAAATGTGGTTGATTTGACATTGAATTGCATAGAAATCCCTAGAGTGAATTTCCATATTTATATTCTATATTTCTATATAACACTAGACATTAGAATTATGAAATTACTTAAAGGAATGTTTAAATCTAGAAAAATCTCAGCTCTGTAGGTCCATATAATGCAAGTGAATGGGTGCCAACATTTTGAAGCTCCAAATATCACATTAGTCAGCATAAAATTAATTCATAAGACTCCAGTGGTTAAATCAATGTCTTCTGAAGCGATATAATAGGTGTGGGTGAGAAATAGATCAATATTTTAGTACTTTTTACTACAAATTCTCCTCCTTGCTCAGTCAATCTCCACTTTCACATTCATATTCTTCTTGCAGTGATGGACTGGCCATCTGGCGTACCAGGCCTTTGCCCGGTGGGCTGATCAAGCATTTGGCAAGTCAATCGCACCACTCTTTTTTTTCTCCCCTTTTCTCCCCAATTTGGAATGCCCAATTCCCAATGCGCTCCAAGTTCTTGTGGTGGCGTAGTGACTCGCCTCAATCCGGGTAGCGGAGGATGAATCTCAGTTACCTCCACGTCTCAGACAGTAAATCCGTGCATCTTATCATGTGGCTTGTTGAGCGCGTTACCGCAGAGACCTAGCACGTGTGGAGGCTTCACGTTATTCTCCTTGGCATCCACGCATAACTCACCACGCGCCCCACCGAGAGCGAGAACCACTTTATGGCAACCACGAGGAGTGCCCCTCAATCGCACCACTCTTATTCATTAAGCACTTTCATTTACTGCTGTGCATGGAAGACAAAACACCACTACCGCGCAGCGCGAGAGCAGAGCGGGACCGGCCATCTCGAGCTACGCAGCCACTGGCCGCAGCCTATTGTATAGGCTTTATTGGAAATAAATGTCATTTTAATTATAATTATACTAAATATTGTGAAAATGTCATTTTTATGGCAGGTGTTTTATAGTCTCCACATGGATATTGTTTTTCATAATTTTAAATTCCATAGTTTGTTTTTTAGGAATGCAGAATGAGATGTTTTTTACATTTGCCTCGGTCCCCATTCACTTTCATTGTATGGAAAAATATGCAATGAAAGTGAATGGTGACTGTCACTTCTTAACATTCTCCCTTTTTGTGTCCTTTTTGTTTACTTAATATTAGAAAGAAAGTACATGGGTTTTGAATGACATGAGAGTGAGTGAATAATAATTAACTGATTTAAAAAAAAATTGAGTATCCTTGTTCTCCCCATTAACACATAACTAACAATCAGTGTTGGGGAGTAACAGAATACATGTAACAGGATTACGTATTTAAAATACAAAATATAAGTAACTGTATTCCACTACAGTTACAATTTAAATCATTGGTAATTAGAATACAGTTACATTCAAAAAGTATTTTGATTACTGAAGAGATTACTTTGCATTTTATTGTCATTTGTTTCATTTAATATTTAGTCCTTTCAGAAGGAAAACATTTATACATATAAATGATGCGATCCAAAGTGCAGTTGAACAGCGGTGAAACACTTTCTTATGATGTGTTACATTCATACGAGCAGACAGAGAAGTAAGTTTGAAGTAAGTTTGGAGCAGAAGAAATAGAAATAAACCTTAGCGTAAAGCTGTAAATTGTCAGCTTTACGCTAAGCTAAAATGCTATTTCTAGCCATTTTACATGCACATGTTACCAGGCACGAGCATATTTTATTATCAAGAAAATACACATTGGATCATCATTTCTTTTTTTCTAGTAAGACCTTTGATATTAGGGCAAAAATCATATTCTTGATGATAATTTTTGTATTGTTTTCCTGTAAAAATATCTTATAATCCTTAAAACAAGATCAATTTGATTGATCTTGTTTTAGAAACAACACTGCATAAGATATTTAGGTTTTTCAGAGAATGTATTTCTAAAATGTGTATTTTGTCTTAATGTACTGAGTTTTTATAGTCAAAACAACAAAAAATCTACCAGTGCTGAAGAAGTAATCCAAAGTATTTAGAATTCGTTACTGACCTTGAGTAATCTAATGGAATATGTTACAAATTACATTTTACAGCATGTATTCTGTAATCTGTAGTGGAATACATTTCAAAAGTAACCCTCCCAACCCTGCTAACAATGAATCTCTATAAGCAATAAACGGATAGTTCCACAAAAGTGGTGTTGAGCGGGTCAAGAGAAGAAATAAAATGTAGCATATTTAAGGGGCATTACTTGGTTCCCTTTTCTATTGTCTCTGGAGACTTTTGGCTCAGTGTTGTGGCTAGTCTCTAAATAATATTGCTGTAATTCAAGGTTTCCTTGGCAAGGGACTTGAATCCAATCAGCTGCCTTATTTCCAGCCACAACCCAATTAACTACTGCTCCCTGCCTGCTGCAACAGATTGCATCAAAGATACTCTGGAACAGACTCTGTACAATCACGTTCTCCCACAGAAAGTTTACAGTACATTAATTTATTCCCATTAAATGGGTTATATCTTTTCATTTACCAGCCTGAGATAAAAATGAATGAATGAATGAATTAATTAAAAAAAGCACTTTTGTTTTCTTATTTAAAGATATAACTGCATGAGCCAAATAGATAAATGATAATCTATCTGAATAGACTGTCTCAAAGCCAAAGCCTCTGGCTTTAGTGCTGCTGTGGTGGTCTGTACTAAGTTGATAAACGTTCTGATTTTTACCTGCAGTTGGCAGAGTAAAGTCATATTGCTTCTGGCAATGATGATGACCACAAATGTACATACACATCTTCCAGAGAAAATTTATGTTTTAAACATGCCATAATTAAGCTTCTGCTTCTGCACACCTAAAACTAAAGCACTAAACACTAAATATTAATATAGAGTCCAATTAATTTCTAAAACCAATCATTATTATTTCCAAAACACATTAAAGTTATACTTTAGAGTATAAGTGTTTTGATATCATAACATGTGAAAAATACGTGTTTATAAAGTCATAATCAGCCGTTGTACTCGTGATTTGTGTAAAAGTAAATAAAACGCTTTATTTTAACGTTTTTGTAGCACCTCTAGTGTTCATTTCACCAGGAAACTGCAGCGAAACATAGAATTCAGCATGTAAAAGTCAGTTAGCAAAAATTTAGTAATAGTAACGTTCATTCTATAAGACTAGGTTGCAAAGCTAGATGTTAGTTGTATTGACTAATTTACTGTGTTTTAATGGTACATGACAGCCCCTGGTCCCCATCCACTTTCACTGTACGTAACAGAGCACTGTGAACATTTTTCAAAGCATCTCCTTTTGTGTTCCACAGAAGATAGAAAGTCAAATGGGTTTGGAAGGTCATGAGGGTGAGTAAATTAAGACAGACATTTTAATTTTTGGGTGAACTATCCCTTTAAGATATCAGTTTACCTTGTTGTGGTATTATGTTCAGCTCAAGTCTTGAGGTGGCATAAAAACCCTGATTTAAAAACCTTCAGAATACTGACACAGTATTTTTATGGTGTTATTGATAATTGATATTTTAATCAGATTTCTTAGCTTAAATGAATTGTTATTAACCTCAGCATGACAGAAGTTAAACATGTTTCTGCATGAGTGCCAATTTAAGTGATGGAGGCTATTAAGTGGTGGAGTTCTAATCACACTAATCCCTCCTTTCCACAATCTCAATCAACTCGGCTCTCTCTGAAGTCAAAGACCAAAGCGCCTCCAATCAAATTTAAATGAGGAACATGCTGGCAGACTGAGGCTAGCTGGAGAATGGGCAACGGTTCAAAGGAACACTCAGATAATATCATATTTCGTTATATTTCGGGAAGTTTTCAAGTCACAAGCTCTTTGATATTTGTCACTGTTTCAAGAAGTCATGGATAGATGAAGTATGAAATTCAGCTGATGGGCAAAATAACATGGTGGAATCGGTTGACAAGGATGGTTTCCTGACAAGGAATGGTTCCTGAAATCAATAGGTTAATTTGAATTAAGCATTTATTAGTCACAACCACTACTGCTCATACTTAGGGTACATTTACATGACAACGATGTACTAAAAACGGAAAAGTTTTTCCTTTGCATTTTTGAAAAGGTTCGCGTACAGACGACAACATTGTCAAAACGATCCCCATTCACACGGATCTGCGAAAACGACTAAAAACACTGTATTATGCATGCCAGGCCAGTAGCTGCCGATGTCACTTTGTAAAGAAACACTACGTGCTTGCGCACATAAGCATTTCTTCCACAGAGCAGTGAATACAAACAATGAACAATGATGGCGATTGCTGGTCGTAGTAGTGATGCAGTAAATCTACACTTTGCTGGAGAAGTGTCAATAAACTCAAAATCTTGAGCAGCACAAACACAGTCCTGTAGTCCGCCATTGAAGATTTGAAGTACTTGCACGCATGTCTATAGACTGAACTCTCAAGATTATTCAATAAACTCTGCTCATTTTTACCATCACTTCATCTCTTGCCTTCTTCTGTATTCCCCCTGCTGACTCTTGGGCTGGTAGGAGAGTAAGTTAACATAAGCTATTGATGTTGACTGGTTTTGGATATCAGACAAAACTCTGATATATGGATATCTTCTGATGGAGAGAGAGGTCTTTTGTACACTGGATCTAACATGCATTTTCACTGCCTCATCTATAGGCTATAGGCTATATACATAAGCGGTGGGTGAATGAATTGCAGGGTAAAGGTACATCAAATAAAATTACATAAATAAATAACATTTAAAATATAAATACATTTTTACCATCTGAATCCATACATTAATTTCAAGATTATCAAATTGCAGTTTCTGCCTACTGTACAATGTTCACACTCCATTTCAAAACACTCCAAATGAATAAATTGTTTATTATTGTTATTTGCACAGACACCAGTATTCATACTGATAATTATGCATCTCAAATTGATGCCTATCAATCCATCATTCTTTATATAACACGTAATACGCGTGCACATGACATCATCGTTTTCACATATTCACGTTTTTGTATGTTAACACGGAGATGATAATGGCATCGTTTTCAAAAACGTGCACTTTGAAACCCGTTTTCAAAAGTTTGCATTTTCAGGCTCCAAAACGCCGTTGTCGTGTAAACGAACAGCCAAAGCGCATAAAAAGTTTTCCGTTTTTAGTTGAAAACGTTGTCGTGTAAACGGCCCCTTAGTGTTATCCTAAGTATTCAACTTAAAGGTGCACTCAGTAATTTTATGTTTATGTCATCTTGGACTTACACTAACACCTAGGGGCAGCATGACTTAAACGCAAAAGTTTTCAGTTACCAATGCCATTGTTGAAAATCAATATTCACAGTCAGCCATGATTAATTTAATTCATCAAAACGTTTTTAAGGAGGAAAAAGAGTGCACCTTTTACGCTAAAAGGAATGAAAAAATCTAATAGACTTACATTGAACAAGGGACCTGAGTCATATCTAGATACCAGAATATCATAGAGACTTAAAGGTGGGCTCTTTTGACATGGGCCAGTAAGAAACCACCAAGAACACTTCAGCAACCACATATCACATTGCATCCAAACACGTTAGCAACCACATAGCAACACTCTGGCAACCACCCACAACACCTTAGTCAAAGGAGCCCACCCCAGTGATAATTATTTTTATTTTAATTCTTTATAAGTCATTTCAGATCTCACCTTTAATCAGTGTTGGGTAAGTTACTCTAAAAAAGTAATTAATTACTAACTACTAATTACATCTTCTACAGTGTAATTAGATTACTGTACTAATTACTCTGTCTGAAAAGTAATTGCATTACTTATTACTAATTACTTTCTAAAATCCTTATCAACCTCAACCAGATGAAAAATACAAGGATAGACATGAAACTGTTCTTTTTATAATTTAAAATAAATCATATAAAATCAAATAAATGATTCATGAACTGGCCAAAGAATTTAACAGGGCACAGTGATTGATGAGCTTTCCTGATGTGGAAACAATTAGATCTGATGTAGCTGTGATATGCGTCTGAGGACCAACGACTGAGAGATTGAATTTGTTGTTCTGATAAACCTTTTTTGGGCAGCTGTGGTTGCTGCGCCGATACGGAATGAATGACTGGAATAAAATCTGGCTGGGATGCCAGATTGGAGGAGGACTGATTTAAGGTGCTTTTGGAACCAGAATCTTGAAGCTGCGTGGTTATTATCATCGGTGAATAAGCGGATCAAGAGGGGACTTAATGTGGGAATATCTGTAAGCGAGAAATGATGCATGAGATTGGTAAGGTTGGATGATGGAGGACAGGTTGAAAATGTAAATTGAATGCCCCTTTTTTAACCTGATCTTTGTTTAATGAAGAGTCTGATTGTTTCGTTGTCTATGATTTGCAGGTCTGTGAAGGTGGGATGGATGTTGGGATTGAATTGTGTATTAACAGTGATTTCTGAGCAACGCAGAAAGCCGAAGAAGGCTAGGATAAACATAGCATTGAGCGTGAAAGCTGTGTTTACTGAATGGTAACCAAGGCAGAGGGTTATTCGGCATTTTGTTAAGATATCGATGGTTAGAGGCATTCTGGTGCCTGAGCGTTTAATGAGCAGAGAAATTTGGGGGTTACTGATTGCTGGGGCGGACTTGCCGAATATTGATTTATGGAAAAAGGACGCCGCTCAGATAGCCTTTGGTGGTATCTGGTTGGATGCTTTTGAATTGGTTGAGGAACGAAACGAATGGTGAAATGGATAATATGCTGTAGTAGAACCATTATTAAGCACAATATATATAACCCCCAAAATTGGGTGAAGGAAACGCCAAATCAAAAGCTGACAGAAATGCTAGATCGTGGTAAACTGCTTTGGAACAGCCGGCTTTCAGAGGCAGCCTCACACGAGGGCCTGCTCTAGGTGGAAGGTTTGGATGAAGGACCATTATGCGGCTATAGGGAGCTGTACCGTGATATTTTGCATCTAATCAGCCGGCTTACGGGGCGGCCTCGCGTAATGGCCCGATACGAGTGGAAGGTTTAGATTAAAGGACCTGTGTACGACCATAGGGATTTGAACCATAGATATACTGTCAGATTGGCTGTCTTGCGGAGGTAGCCTCACACAAAAATCTACCCAGAGACAGGGAAATATGGTGCTTGAAAAGAACAGGGGGAGGTGGTGACCGCCATCTCCTATAATGCTCATTGCAGCTGCTGAGAAGCGAAGACAAAGGGCTTCGGAGGAAGCATGGTAAAATGCTGCTGCGGCTGTAGAGTAAGTGGGCTTCCTGCGGGAGCGGAGTTTAAAGTACTGTTGCTGCAGTGGATTGAGTATTTGTGGGCATGGTAAATGCAGTAGAAATGTGTTGGGAAATACATCTTAATAAACAATGAGATAAAACAGCTTAAAATGATCTGAGTAATAAAGAGCTTTGGCTCTGCGCTGCATACTGAAATACAGGAGAAATGGACTTGTGATCATTATTTTTTAAATGTTTTATTATTTTTATTTTCTCCCCTTTTCTCCCCAATTTGAATGTCCAATTCCCAATGCGCTCTCTAAGTCCTCATGGTGGTGAAGTGACTCGCCTCAATCCAGGACGAATCTCAGTTGCCTCCACATCTGAGACCGTCAATCTGCGCATCTTATCACGTGGCTGGTTGAGTGCATTACTGCGGAGACATAGTGCGTGTGGAGGCTTCATGCTATTCTCCACGGCATCCATGCACAACTCTCCATGCGCCCCACCGAGAGCGAGAAACACATTATAGTGACCACGAGGAGGTTACCCCATGATCTGCCCCTCCGGCTCGTCATCATCACCCCGCCTCTTAGGGTCGCCCTTCAGCCAGACTCACGATGGGAGTTGGGCAGGAGAGCGAGAAGAGGTGCATAATTAATAAGCCTCGTTCTGACAGTGGTGAATGAAGCACACCTGATGTGAATAAGGCTTCATCACCGCTGTCTTTAAAATGCAGAGCGCACCTCTTCTCGGGGAGCTGGCTTCAAATCTCCATGTGTGCACACACTGGCATCCTCACACGGCCAGGACCAGAGTTGGGAGGGTTCATACGAGTTGATGTGCCGCCGAATCCGCTCCTCGGACCCCCGGGCCGATTAGATCAGTCACCGGGAAAGAACTGCACACGTCATGGCTGACGGGCTAGAGGCCGGGCCGCCTTCCCCTCTCACCTGCCGCGGGCCTGGGTAGACAGGCCACCAAGGACGCCGCCGCCCCTCGTGCCGTGGACCCTGTAGGGGAGCGTGTGCGGCCGACGGACCCATCTCATGCCTGGGCCTTTCCATGGACACTACCCCGCCCTTCACGGAGCCCCGTCTCACCTCGAGGATGCCAGATTCCCCCTTTGTTATAAACACTATTCCCCTTGGACACTCTTGCTCACACCACCACACCCATATGACTACCCTCCCTAGCAACCGGGCCAATTTGGTTGCTTAGGAGACCACGCCCTGGATTCGAACTTGCGACTGCAAGGGTGGTAGTCAGCGCCTGGCCCGAATTGCGATCATTATTGATGGATTCACTTATGGCCATTCACTCCTTAGGAGTATGACTGCCACCTGCCATACAATACACGTTTTGCATGGTAATGCATCGCAGGGCGATAGATTTGTGAGGAGGAAGTACTCCGCTCAATCCCTGGAGAATCAGAGCCCAGACTTCAGCTGGTGCTGCATGTTCAGCTTCTCCAGCCTTCACACTGGGCTCCTCAAGCTCCAGTGCGTGAGGAGTTTTCTCAGGAGTTGCGAGAGAGTGAGAGAGGATACAGCTGAAGCGCTGCAATTAAGCTAAGAGGAACCACCTGTGCGCTAGCACGGGAATAAAACAATCTGGCACGTGGGAATGAATAGGGAGAGTTATGATGAAAGGACCTGAGCACGGCCTTATGAAATGGTAGAACTGGTATACGGTGAAAAATTGGCAGGTCATGCGGAGGCAGCCTCGATGCAATTGGATCTTCTTCGGCAAGTAATAGTTTGAAAGGGAGAAAGGCAGAGTAGAAAAACCACCTACTGCGCTAAAGTGTCAGCCACCATATTACGATGTCTGAAAATAGTGAACTGCTGTAGCAGCTTCCATTGAATAACATAATGATTGTGATAAAATGGCTTATCTGATGAGGAGGTCGAATTCTTCAAGCGGAGTAATCGGATGTTGCATGGTTCTGTTGTGGATGGGCAGGGCCAATGCCAGAAAGACTGTCATGTCAAGAGAATTGTCACAGGAAGCAGGTAAGCAGCAGCTTATATATTCCTACTCACGGGCCGTGATTTGTCCAATTAAAATTAACATGCTCCTCCCGAACCTCTGTTAATTAAATCCATTTAACACAATTACATCAGAAGTAACTGTAATTAAATTACTGAAAAATTAAGAGTAATCCCTTTACTTTTTTCAATGAAAAAGTCATTTAATTACAATAATTAATATCTTAGTAATGCATTACACCCAACACTGCCTTTAATGTCCAAATAATTTTTTTGCCTGTTTTATTGTCCAGCAGGTAAAAAATGCTGAGTATATTCTCTTAGAAAAGTAATAGCACACATCTCCACAACAGGCTGCATACACAGGCCACCAAGGGGAGCGTGTGCGGCCGATGGGCCCATCTCATGCCTGGGCCTTTCCATGGACACTACCCCGCCCTTCACGGAGCCCCGTCTCACCGCGAGGATGCCAAATTCCCCCTTTGTTATAAACACTATTCCCCTTGGACACTTTATTATCCCCCTTTATGGACATGTTATTTATCATTTGTGTCTGTAGTACAAATGGTGCAGAATGTTAAGCACTAAAGTTTAATACCTTGAGTTACGGATTTGTTTGAATTACTATCCCTACATATGATCAATAGTAATAGTGAGACTTGCCTTGCCACTAATTAAGAATTGTGTATAAGCTGAGGAACTGTTAAAACAGCTGCCTCCTGTTTATCCCAGATCATGAAAGGGTATTGCTGGGTAGGCCAATTATTTAAAAAAACAGTGAAAAGAAAACAAGGTGTAGTTACTTTTTCCATTTGTGTCATGTGAATTAGGGCAAAATGTCTACAAGTGCTGGTGTGTATAAGTTAGCCAGGCATAAGAGCTGGAATCTCACAGCTCCTGTAGTGTAGTCACCCCTGAAACTAAATTGCAGCTCCATCATGCCCCAGGGAGCAATTTAATTAAAGTTCTGCTCTGAGTTCAGGACAATCATCAGCTCTAACCAAACTGAGAGAGGAACAAGTATTAAGAAGAAGAACATCTTGCTGGACATTGCTTTCCCCTTACCAGTATACAACATTTTGAAACCATAAGAATTTAGAAAGAGTTTACTGTTTTTTTTTTTTTTTTTTTTTTTTTTTTTTTTTTTTTAGATGAATAGCAGCATTAGACTAATTGAGCCAGACCTCATACTTAACAAACAGACCTATCTTACAGTGAAATCGGAAACAGTAGGTTGAAATTTCTTTAGCTAAAATCAGTCTGTGTTTGCAGAAAATCAAAAAACTGCCCCAAGTAACCAAAGTGGTAAATGTTGTTGGGTGTATGGGGACATACAATCTCCATTTTCAGGGTGAAATGTCCACAGAGGGGTGCCAAAAGCAAGTTGTTATGCTAGTTGTTTTCAGCGGTACAGGCTGTAAAACAGTGAAGAGGACTAAATAATTTAAAATTGTACCCCCAACTCAAACCCCAAACCTAATCCTAACCATCAGTGGAGTACAAATGTAACATTAGAGGGGAAAATACAACCTCTTGCGCTAGTCAGTGATTATGCGAACATAATTACTCTTTACCTTCAATGCAGGGTCCAAATGCAAGTCCCCTGCGCGGCTGCCGCGATGTGCTTCCAGTCGCGCCAAAAGGTAAATGCGCTAGAGCTGATGCAAAAATGTCAGATAGGAGATGCCGTTTGTCAGTGACTCGGCATAATGTGGCCAATCCTAGGGTACTAGAAATTTTCAGATACAACATGCCAACTTCTCGTGTGATCATGTTGTAACAAATCAACCTGGTACTTTTTTGTCTTGGAGCTTGACAGCCCATGGTCAATATGAACTGTCATTTTATGGAGAAGATCTATGTGAAGATTTCTGAAAATTCTACTTTTGTGTTCCACATACCAAAACTAAGAGCATAGAGGTTTGGAACAACATGAGGAAATATTGACAGAATTTTCAAATCAAATCAAATCAAATCAAATCATTTTATTGTCACACAGCCATATACACAAGTGCAATGGTGTGTGAAATTCTTGGGTGCAGTTCCGATCAACATAGCAGTCGTGACAGTGATGAGACATTACCAATTTACAATAACATCAAATTAACAACATTTAAACGTCTGATATACACATAATTACACACAACAATATACAAATAATAACATACACTGTACAGTATACAATACGCACTATATAGATACACATTATTCAATAAAAAATGAAAAATAAAAAAATATAAAGAAGTATATATACACTATATTGCCAAAAGTATTCGCTCACCCATCCAAATAACTGAATTCAGGTGTTCCAATCACTTCCATGGCCACAGGTGTATAAAATGAAGCACCTAGGCATGCAGACTGCTTCTACAAACATTTGTGAAGGAATGGGCCGCTCTCAGGAGCTCAGTGAATTCCAGCGTGGTACTGTGATAGGATGCCACCTGTGCAACAAGTCCAGTCGTGAAATTTCCTCACTACTAAATATTCCACAGTCAACTGTCAGTAGTATTATAACAAAGTGGAAGCGATTGGGAATGACAGCAACTCAGCCACGAAGTGGTAGGCCACGTAAAATGACAGCGTGGGGTCAGCGGATGCTGAGGCGCATACTGCGCAGAGGTCGCCAACTTTCTGCAGAGTCAATCGCTACAGACCTCCAAAGTTCATGTGGCCTTCAGATTAGCTCAAGAACAGTGCGTAGAGAGCTTCATGGAATGGGTTTCCATGGCCGAGCAGCTGCATCCAAGCCATACATCACCAAGTGCAATGCAAAGCGTCGGATGCAGTGGTGTAAAGCACGCCGCCACTGGACTCTAGAGCAGTGGAGATGCGTTCTCTGGAGTGACGAATCACGCTTCTCCATCTGGCAATCTGATGGACGAGTCTGGGTTTGGCGGTTGCCAGGAGAACGGTACTTGTCTGACTGCATTGTGCCAACTGTGAAGTTTGGTGGAGGGGGGATTATGGTGTGGGGTTGTTTTTCAGGAGCTGGGCTTGGCCCCTTAGTTCCAGTGAAAGGAACTCTGAATGCTTCAGCATACCAAGAGATTTTGGACAATTCCATGCTCCCAACTTTGTGGGAACAGTTTGGGGATGGCCCCTTCCTGTTCCAACATGACTGCGCACCAGTGCACAAAGCAAGGTCCATAAAGACATGGATGAGCGAGTTTGGTGTGGAAGAACTTGACTGGCCTGCACAGAGTCCTGACCTCAACCCGATAGAGCACCTTTGGGATGAATTAGAGCGAAGACTGCGAGCCAGGCCTTCTCGTCCAACATCAGTGTCTGACCTCACAAATGCGCTTCTGGAAGAATGGTCAAAAATTCCCATAAACACACTCCTAAACCTTGTGGAAAGCCTTCCCAGAAGAGTTGAAGCTGTTATAGCTGCAAAGGGAGGGCCGACGTCATATTAAACCCTATGGATTAAGAATGGGATGTCACTTAAGTTCATATGCGTCTAAAGGCAGATGAGTGAATACTTTTGGCAATATAGTGTATATATATATATATATATATATATATATATATATATATATATATATATATATATATATATATATATAGAATGTACAGTATTGTACTGTATTGACATTCAGGCTGTCGGTTGATAGTCAGTTGTTAAGAGAGAACATAATATAATAATAATAATATAATTTATGACAGGTGTGAGATATAAGAGTAAGGGTAATAAAGTGCAGTGCTGATGTATTTTGATCGTGGGAGATCAAGGGTTCAGAAGTCTGATTGCTTGGGGGAAGAAGCTATCATGGAGTCGGCTGGTGCGGGTCCTGATGCTGCGATACCGCCTACCTGATGGTAGCAGTGAATAAACTTTATTATTTTTGTGTGAACTATTCCTTTAAATCAAACACAAAATGCATTTAATCACAGCACCAATATTACCAATGAATGAACCCATTTTTATGCCATAGAGAAATCTGCTGAAATACAGCAATGGCTTGCCAAATGAGCTCATTACACCAACTAAAGAACGACTACGTGTCATTTCAGTAGCAAGATGATGGCATCCCTGATGATAATGAGAATCTTCATACATTTCTTTTTTACACCACGACTAATTTTCTTCATCAGCCACTGTTCTTCCTGCTGTAGCGCTGAGACCTTGACTCGCATCTTTGGCTGGCTCTTTGTCCTATATATAATTAGCAAGTACGTCTAGTCCACCTCGTTCATTACCCAAACGCTGGTGACAAATGAGAGGGAGGCCTATTTTCACTCCAGTGTCTGTTCCCTGCAGAACTATGGCACAACTGAGAGGAACACATTAAGGTGATGGAAGACACTGTGTCGTCATATATTAGAAAGAGCAACAGAAGTTCCATTAAGGATATTTTTTATATATTTTTTTTACATGAAATACTGTAGCCTTTATATATTTTTAATGAAATATTCTTAACAGTCTGCTTTATATTGTGTTTGTCATCGCCATGTTAGTTGCGCTAATGTCTTGCGGACTGGGAAGAGAAATCGGCCCGGGATTGTTGTGGCCCATTCTGCATAACGCATAACGCGGTGGCCCATTTGGCCCCGTTTTGTGGCCGGCCTTTCGGGAAAAGTGCTGCTTCTCCCGATGGCCAGCCCACCCTTGTCTTGCACAGTGTGTTGCATGAAGGTGTAAATGCGTTCAAGTTCCACAATACAGTTCCAGCTTCGCCCACTTGGGGTACTCTGGAAATTCGGAAAGCACAGGCCAATTTTAGCTGACAAAAATGTTGACCTTTTCTCGTCGATTTCCCACAAGATCAGCCCTGAGACGTTCAGTTAACCCAGCAGACTGGGTTACTCATTTAAATCAAATGGTTACTGATATTGATTTGAATATTGTGTTGTTGTTATTGTTGTTTACCTCATAATAATGGTTGTTTTCATATTTCTTAAATCAAAATCTGCAAAATGTGACTATGAATAGAAAAACAGTGAAATTAAATAGACTGTTTAGACCTACACAAAATGACACTCAAGATTTAGACAGTTTAGATAAATCATTTTTATTCTAAGGCAATTAAAACCTTGAAAAAAACTTTAGATTTTAATTCATTAAAATCCATTAAAATAATAAAATATTATTAAAAATGTAAGAAAACAATGTACATTTTTTAAAAAGCCCTTGACGTAGATATAATTTATGTTAAAAAGGAATATTTTTGATACTTTCATTTTGAGTTATGATGTAGTGACACTAGGGGTCACTCTTGGAAGCCCAAACACCTCTGCTTTTTTGGAAAAAAGGCTAAATGAGAATTGGCGAGTGGAATTTGCATGCCACTCCCCCGGACATACGGGTATAAAAGGAGCTGGTATGCAACCACTCATTCAGGTTTTGTGCTGAGGAGCCGAGACCAGGTCCCGGCCATTTCAGTGGGTAGTTCAGTGTTGTGGCAAGAGGGACACAACATCTCGTTCCCTCCATCAGGGAACGGAGGTTACGAAAGTAACCAGGACAATCCCTATCTGTCACTCACTCGACGTTGTGTCGATGTAGTGACACTAGGGGTCCCTAAACAAAGCACCACAACTAGCTGAACTGTGTTACATGAACTGGTGGTGTGTGACGGGCAGACTGCTGTGTGCCTCGTAGCCAGCACACCAGGCCATCACGTAACCCACCCAAACGCTCTTATGAGCGTTGAACAGTCCATCAGAAACAAGTCGACTGCCCAACTATAGGGACAGGCTAGCCCAGCCGAGGCCTCTTTTCCCTCCCTTTTCTCCCCAAAAAGAGTGGAATTTGTTAACTGACTGGGAGCCTTAAGTGTCTGCGTCGGGGGGTGTCCCTCCCAAGGGGAAGACACCGTGGAGACCACACCCTGCCCACAAAGAGGGTGGGTATTTTGAGTGGAATACATCACATGGTCTTACCGAGTCTTGTCGGAAGTATGTCATGTGGAGAGGTCCCATGTTAGGTCCTACCTGAAGGGGGAGGAGTTTCTACAGAGCATGGTGACCGGGGGCAGAGGGGTCTCTGCCCAAGGAAGATGCAGTTTACCACTAGGGAAATGATTTTGTGGAAGATATCACATGGGGTCACCTTCGGGGAACCAGCACATGTGGAGCACCTACCTCAGTACAGGGGCTCATTAGCACATGTACTGGGCCGGTCAGCGAGTTTCTCTGCAAACTCAACTGCCAGAGGGCTAAGGAGGAAAGTCATCCAGGGATCACAGTCTGTGAACATGACTGGGAGTCAAGAGCGTACGTCTTCACCTCAAGGGAGGGGAAAGGCGCTATACGCAAGCGGTACACCCGGCCAGTTGTCCCGGAACTTACCTGCTTGTATCTGCCACACCGACACAGCAACGCCAAGGCTGGGTCTGCCTCCTCCTGGGGCAGTGCTTGCAGGTTCACCACCTGATCCCTAAAAGCAGTCGTAGGAACCTTGGGCACATAGCCCGGTCGGGGTCTCAGGATCAACCTGGACCGAACTCCAGGCACGATTCGCGGACAGAGAGCGCCTGCAGGTCCCGAACCCTTTTGATGGAAGTGAGCGCAGTCAGGAGGGCAGTCTTCAAAGAGAGTGCCTTAAGCTCAGCTGACTCCGAGGGCTCAAAGGGAGCTCCCTGTAGATCCCGAAGGACAACGGAGAGGTTCCACGAGGGGACGAGGCACGGTCTGGAGGGATTCAACCTCCTAGCGCCTCTCAGGAACATGATGATAAAGTCGTGCTTAAGAGGCGGCGACAGATCGGCGTGATGGTCACGCAATGTGTCCCGTGGGGCCATGCCCATCTCGGGACTCGAGTCTGAAGCCAGTGCTGAAGCGGTCTCATATGCATCAACCCGAGCGGTGTGGCCACCGCTGAGGATGCCATATGCCCCAGGAGCCTCTGAAAAAGTTTCAGTGGAACCGCTGTTCTCTGTCTGAACGCCTTCAGACAGTTCAGCACCGACTGTGCGCTTGTTTGTGAGGCGTGCTGTCACTGAGACTGAGTCCAACTCCAAACCGAGAAAAGAGATGCTCTGAACCGGGGAGAGCTTGCTCTTTTCCCAGTTGACCCGAAGCCCCAGTCGGCTGAGGTGCCGGAGCACGAGGTCCCTGTGTGCGTACAGCAACTCTCGAGAGTGAGCACTTCAATGAATAGAACCGCTCGGCTCCGAAGAGAAAATCTGAATGAGTGGTTGCATACCAGCTCATTTTATACCCATATGTCCGGGGGAGTGGCATGCAAATTCCACTCGCCAATTCTCATTGGCCTTTTTTCAAAAAAAGCAGAGGTGTTTGGGGTTCCCTAGAGTGACCCCTAGTGTCACTACATCGACACAATGTCGAGTGAGTGACAGATAGGGAACTCTATTCATTTGTGGATGTTTTTAGGTCCAAGTGAGAACATACAATGACAAAATTACAGGTAGTTTTACATCATTACCTTATTTCACATTAATCTGGCTCTCAGTTTAATGCTTTTATAATACAAGAAGATAAAGCCAGTGATGTGAACAATATAGGCCTACTGATCCCTAATGTCTGTATGATTTTGCAAGCCAGCCCTTTTTGTAGCATGTGGTTATCATTTGAAACTTTCCCTTTAATGGGCCATAAAAAGGCTCATCAGTGATTATTTGTCAGAAATGGTCCATACTGTAATACTATCTATAATACCGGTAGGGTCTAAGATTTTAATACCTCTCATAGATGGATGTCAACATATGCTCTTTGTTGCAAAGAGGCTTTTTGAATCTCAGATCTGACACCTTTGAGAGGTCTTAATGGAGATCTTAGCACACGCTGTGCTTTATAAGCTAAGGCACATGTTCCACCCTGTTTCTTGGTAACACATTTCGTGATTACCTTTTCCAGGAAAGCTCCTAAGCGATGGACATTTCTTTAATGAAAAGATGATATGAAACATAAATAATGGACCTTGTCTCACATTTCCCATTTTGATTTTATTGCCTAGGTGCCCCCCGTCACCATGGTATCATTTGTTACTTTCCAGTTTCATGTTCTCTAATTTGATTCTCTTTAATATTTCATGGATATGTGCGAGCTTAAACCACCTGTCTGTCGTTGACTTATGTCTTGCAATTGTGAGAAAAAAAAGTCTGAATTACCATTTGTATTGTTTTATTCTGTGCCAGGATTGAGGCATCATAGTGAATGGCCACGAACATGCCTTCCTAAAAACATTTGGTGGTAAAATGCTCAAAAAAATAGCACAGAACACGATGTTTTAAAGGAGATTAATTTAACAGGGTGACTAGGCAGGTGAAAATCTGTGCTGTTGGCTCAAACCACCTGTCTGATGATTACTTTCCATGAAGCTCTGTGAGGCACAAAACTAATATGGAAACTTGATCCATATTTGGCTTTTTTTATTATTATAAACCATTCCCTTACAAATTACGTTAAAATTGGGTCATGATAGTCAACTAGTCATCCAACTACTGACTCGATTAGTGTGGTTGACTAGTTTATCTAGATTTTCTTATACAGATTTTTTTGTGTGTGTGCTGTTACTTTAATTTGTTCTTTTTTGCTGTGAAAGGCCATTCACATAGAAAACATTATATTTACATCCATGTGAGCTGTTTCTTAATTTTTTTTTTCTGTGTAGGCTAAATGTGCAGTAGATGGATGTTTTTGACCATTGCTGCATTGCGCTATTTTTTAGCATCTCATGCAGGAGTGCCATGTCTTTAAGACAATAGATGTGTTCCAAATGACGCACTATACACTATGCACTTACACAAAACACTATGCACTTAGCCATGTAGTGTTTGAATTTTCAAAGTGTAGTACTGTCCCAAATGGAACACTTAATGTTTTTTTATTACACAGAAGCATTCACAGTTTAATAGCTGACAGAAGTGACATTTCAAGTGCACGTGATGTGTTGCCACTAGCTTTAGCGCATTAGCCAACCTCAGTTCAACACTTGTATCTCAAACAACTTACATATTCACACAGTAGTACATGTAGTACACTAATCGCACTAATTACACGACAGATTTACGTTGAATAGTGCAGAAGTTTGCGATTTATAATAATAATTATTATAATTATTAAAAATTATTAATTATTAAAATTACCTGCTGTTTCAAGTTAAAAGAACTTTACACCTCGAGACACCTTCATTCTGTTTCATTCAGCGTGTTGTATCTGGCTTTTTTAATGCAAAAGCATGTTTGCGCTTAACAGACACTATTTTGCACAGTAAAACCCTCTCTGAGATGTTGTGTCTTTAAAATTAAGGCAGAGGCAGTTTGCACTAAGTGTAAATAGCAACCAAAAGCATCTTATTCTTACAAAAATTAACCATGGGTTTACTACAGTAACCATAGTTTCACAATGGTATTTTGTAGTAAAATCACAGTAACCACAAAATTAAAACATGGTAACTATATTAACACTATAATACTGTAGTAACACCATGGTTAATTGCATTAAAACTATGGCTTCTGTCAGAAAACATGGTTACTACAAGATTACTCTAGTAAAATGTCTACGGTTACGCATGTAACCTCGGTTCCCTGAGATATAGGAACAAAACATAGCGTCAAATGCTATGGGGAATTCCTTCTCTGACGACCTAGTTGAAGCCCGTGTACAATAACCCCAATCCTGTGATTGGCAATGGTGTTTGAGCCCCACCCCTTTAGGCACGCATTTGGCCTATATAAGCGGGTGTGAAATCATAATTTCTTCAGAATGTTCCACAAGCGCATCGCTCGTACCTCGAAACTCTGAAGTAGTAGTGCGGCCAGCTTATGCAATGTCTCGTTCCCTTCATCTCAGGGAACCGAGGTTACATGTGTAACCAGAGACGTTCCCTTTCTATTACGGGTTCACTCGACATTGTGTCAAATGCTATGGGGAACAGAGTCCCATCACGCCACACTACATAACGTCATATGCCCAGAGGGACCTACCCCTTGAAAAATAATATGTATAGGAAGTCACAGGCCTACAGGATGGTGACTTATTAAAGACATGCCTTCAAGTATATAGATTAATGAATAAACCCACATGATGAAAACCAGACGATAAGTTAATCTCAGCCTGGGAATCTATATGAACCATATAAATACACACAGTATAAACTTAACCCCTTCACAACCAGAGGTTGGGAAAGAAGGTTTTATTTCTTATTGGAAGTGCTTGTGACTTCTGTGGGGTGGGGTGGGGTGGGGTGGGGGCAAAACCACACAAACATGTTTTGTGAGACCAACCTCCTGTAAAACATGTCCTGCATGGACACACTATCTGTTCATGCCCATGAAGAGGCCATACCTCTAGTTGAATGCACTTTCACACCAGTAGGGCATCTCACGCCCTGTGATTCATAAGCAAGGGTGATCGCATCAACGATCCAGTGAGGAGCCTTTGCTTGGGGACGGACATACCTTTTGTGTGTCCTCCCTAACAAACAAAGAGCTGATCCGACAGCCTAAACTGGGAGGTGCGCTCCACATATGTGTGTAATGCCTGCCCAGGGCATAACAAATGCATCAACTGCTCCTTATCCAAATTAAACAGTGGGGGAAAGAAGGCTTGCAGGTGGACCACATGAGCACTGAAGGGGTGGATAGAACCTTAGGCACATAGCCTTTTCTGTGCTTGATGGTGGTTTTTGAAAGACCTGGCCCGAATTCTAGACATGAGCTGTCTACTGACAGTGTCTGCATATCACCCACCCGTTCAACTGAGGCCAGAGCCAACAGGAGTATGGTCTTTAGAGAAAGCACACACAACTCAACAGATTCCAATGATTCAAACGGGGGGCTTGTGAGTGCATTCAGCATCAGGTTTAAATCCCAAATTGGGACTGGAGCAGGGCGAGGGGGGTTTAAGTGCCTCGCTTCCCTAAGGAATTTTTTGACTAGATCATGTCTGCCTATAGAAGAGCCAGCCTCTGGGGCGTGATATGCCAAAATAGACCTTAAGCATTGACAGGGTAAGACCTGCGTCCAGCCACTCTTGAAGGAATGTAAGGATCTCAGCTATGGAGCAATTCAATGGGTACTTGCCACGTGAATAGCACCAATTTGCAAATATATGCCATTTCAGTGCATAGAGGCATCTCATGTGTGCTCTAGCCTGTAAGATGGTGTTCATTAACGACTGAGCCAGTTCTGGCACGTTCGATGCACTCTGTTCAGGGGCCACATGTGCAGGTTCCACAACTCTGGCTGGGGATGCCAGATCGTGCCCTGTGCTTGAGAGAGGAGGGCCCTTCTCAGTGGTATTTCCCATGTAGGGCCATCCAGTATCTCCATCATCTCTGGAAACCAGAACTGACTGGGCCATTTTGGCACAACCAACAGAACTGTTTCCTTGTCCTCTCTGACTTTGCAGATGACAGAAAGGAGGCGGCATACTGGGGGAAATGCGTAGTTGCATTTCGCAGGCCATCTGTGGGCCATGGCATCCACCCCCTGCAGGGCTTGGGACAAGGAGTACCAGAGGGGACAATGGCCATTCTCTGTGGAGGCGAATAGGTAGACTTCCACTTTGCCAAATACTTCCCAAATCCTCAGGACAATCTGAGGATGAAGTCTCCATTCCCCCGGCATCGCTCCCTGGCATGACAGCAGATCCGCTTCGCAGTTTAGGTGGCCCGGGACACGTCGTACACAGGGAAAGGAGATGGTGCCTGCTCATCATTGGCAGCTATTGAGTTCCACCCTGGTGATTTATGTATGCCACTACTATCATATTGTCAGAACAAATCAGAATGTGGTGATTCACTATGTCAGAATGAAATTTATAATTATATTTATTTATCACACATTATACATTTGCACATATACAATGAAATTCTTTTTTTTCCACATATCCCAGCTAAGCTGGGGTCAGAGTGCAGGGCCATACCTCATATCCCAGCTAAGCTGGGGTCAGAGTGCAGGGCCATACCTGTTGATATCATGATATCTCCCCTGGAACAGATTGGGTCAAGGGCCTTGCTCAAGGGCCCAACAGTGGCATCTCAGCAGTGCTGGGGCTTGAACCCCCGACCTTCTGATCAGTAACCCAGAGCCTTAACCACTGAGCCACCACTGCCCCCGCTGATCCACCACTGCCACTTCATTGAATGAAGTATTCAAGGCTAGGAAGGCTGATGTGCCACGCCCACTTCGCACCTGTCCAGGTGCCAAAAGCCAGGTGTCCATCATACAACACGCCACAGCCTGTTTTGGACGCATCCGTGGTCACCCCCTTTCACCTGAAAACCTGACCCAGCATAACACCCTGCTGGTAAAAGGCTGGAGCTGTCCATGTTGCTTGAGCAGCCAGACAGCAGCGAGTTACACCAATGCCAGGCATGCTGTGGTACATGATGCTTGATCCAGCACTGGAGAGGCCTCATGTGTAAAAGACCTAAAGACATGATGGTGGATGCTGCCGCCATAAAACCCAGACAGCATAAAACTAAGACAGACACTGAAGAATGATCTGAACGCACTCACTCGTGAGGTGCACACGCATGCTCTCAGAGTCAAGTTGGACCCCCAAATAGGAGATCTGTTGGCTGGGAGAAAGTTTGCTTTTTGCCCAATTGACATTGAGACCTAGGGTGTTCAAATGGCAAAGTAGTAAGTCTATGTGCTCACACAGCAGAGCCTCTGATCGGGCTAGTAATAGGCAATCAGCGAGGTAATTTTAAATGTGCACGCCATTCAGTTTCAATGTGATAAGGCCGTGCACTCCAACATAAGGCCAGAGCTCATCACATGCATACTGCACTGGCAAGGACACTGCATTGGAAGATTGGGGGATCTGCAGGGCTTGAGCCAGTGTTAGATCCTCCTCGAATTCATCCATCTGAACCTCGTGGCCCCACCGTGCCTCCTCATGTGGTCCCTCAGGATTTATCACAGAGGAGTCGGGGTGAGAGGAGGCAGGAGCCAGAATCAGAACGAGGGCGATCCTTGAGTGGAGCGCCGGAGACTCATGCCCTCACAGTGAAGGCAGTCTGTCTCCATGAGAGCCGCTTCGACGTGGGCGTGAACGCAGCTCCCATGTTCATCTGATGGCGGGATGTGCCGCTCACAAATGTAACACTTGCAGAACGACATCTTTAAAAAGACGCATTACAAGCAAGCGGCTCATTTAATATAATATTGTATATGGAAAGGATACAATAGCTCCTGCTGGAATGCTGCAGGAAGTGAGTCAGTGTCTCGCTGATGTGCTGCATTGTCAATGGCGATGAGCATCTGAAATGAAGAACCTGTTCACCAGTGAAGCGTCTTCAACGGCGAGGCGGAGAGAATCTTTGCCGGAACACTGCAGGGTAGTGGGTGAGTCTTCTCGCTGCAGGCGCTGAGTAGTCCAGGCGATAAGTCATCCTGTCCTTGTCTGCAGAGAAGATCCCATCCGCTGAAGAAGTTTATCTCAACGGTGAAGCAGAGAGGGCTGTCAAGATGAGAGATAATGTCACTATCTTGAAGGAAGACAATTCTGAAGAAATGGTGATTTCAAACCCGTTGTATAGGCCAACTGCGCGCCTAAAGGGCTCAGACACCACTGCCAATCACAGGATTGGCGTTATTGTACAAGGGCTTCAACTAGGTTGTCAGAGAAGGAATTCCCCATAGTGTTTGATGCAATGTCGAATTAACCATAATCAAAAGGGAACCATGGTTAATTTTACCCAGATCAAACATTTCTCTAAACTCCCTGACATTCACAGTGACCAAATCACTGTGAGAAAATCAACCTTAATATTAATTTTTAATTATTATTATAGGTAGTATTAAAGGAAAAATAAAGAGTGGAGACAAGAAAACATGACTGGGAAAAGTGGGGCAAAAGGGTGAATCGAACCCGGGACATCCAAACACACTATGCCATTGAAGCAACACTTGGGGCACTGTTTGTTTTTAATTTCCATTAAGTTTTTAATTAATTTAGTTTCCACCAGACTATTTGAGTGCAAATAGCCACACTGTGTGGCAGGTGCAATTTGCACCAGGTGCAAGTAGTCACCCTGTAATATTAATCTCCTTTAAAGCATCATGTTCTGTGCTATTTTTTGAGCATTTTACCACCAAATGTTGCATTTTTAGGAAGGCATGTTTGTGGCCATTCACTATGATGCCTCGATCCTGGCACAGAATAAAACAATACAAATGGTAATTCAGACTTTTTTTTTTTTCACAATTGCAAGATATAAAGTCGAAATTGCAAGAAAAAAGTTGCAATTGTGATATATAAAGTCAGAATTATCTCTTTTTTTCCATGGCAGGATCCCGCTTCCACACTGAACAACCCCTTAAAATTGTATCACTTTTAAAAAATAGGTCTCGATACCCTGTGCATTCTGTTCTGATTGGGGTCAGGTAAACCCAAAACCAGCCTAACAGGTCTTTCTTAAGACTCATTAGTTGACTGGTCATTCAGGCAACCCACTAACTAGTCTATGAAAATTAGTAGTTTTGGACATACCTAATCTGAAGAGCAAATGAGAAATCATCTGCAATGATGTCTATATACAGGTAAAGGCTTAATAATTCGATTAAACTTGTTAGTCTGAAGCACAAGAGGGAGAGCGATAATTCAAACTCAAACATAAGCACTAAATAGCACAGAACGGTAAAGTTGCATCTCTCGCGAGTTGCGACTTATTTTGTAAAGTATTTTGTTTTCATTATTGAATCATATTTGGGTTGTTTGTGTTGTGTGCCATTTACATAGTTTTCTAACTTGCATGGCTAAATGTGATGCCTTTTTATGTTTCATCTCTTTTCAAAAGGCACTTAAAATATAAAAGCAGTATAAAATATGCATGATCTTATGCAGTGGAGGATGTATAGCAAATCAGTCACTGGTTTCTCTCTATCACGCGCTTTCTCCTTCTGTGGCTGTCATAGCAACATCCACACATGTGCCTTTTGGCAGCAAATGTAATGAGGTGAGCACACAGAGTGTGTATGGGGTGTGCTTTGGCAGACTCACTCAGAAATAGTGGCCCTCACGCAAATAAATATCAGTGAGGTGGATCTAAGGCAAACTGTCTTGCACACACCTCTTAATTTTAGTGTCAGACAATCTAGAGGACCAACATTACCTTAAGTTACAAGCTTTGAAACCACAATAGTAGGCTACACATCATTTACTGTATTTGTCCCTTAGAAGATGCTTAAGCTGGAGCTTCAAAGCAGTAAGTAGCCTAGTGTTAAGCACTATGCTTAAAGGAAAGGGTTCATAGCATTCTATCAGTAGCACTATGAATCATAGGCAGTTTTGCAAAGCTAGACTTTTGGCTATGGCATAAAGTCTGATTCTCTTTGCAACTTACTTTGGCCATGAGAGGACCATGCCCATGTAGAATAAACTAGATTTGATTAGGTTACTGCTATGACTGGGGACTTCATCTCATTTGAGTGCTCATGATTTTATAAATATGTATTACAATTTATGTCTTTAGAAGTAAAACTTTCCATTTCCAACTTTCTCATTAAAGTAAAACTTTAATTAGGAAGAAATTACTGAGTGCACCTTTAAGATAGCCTGTCTATTGGGATTTCCGTAGTGGCCGCAATGAATAAATGTAATTCTGCAATTTGTCTGAAGTGCTCTGTAGGAGGGCAAGAAGTCCATTTGAATTAGACTTTACACTAAAAACACAATGATCTTTAGGACCGTGAGGTGTCACATCGGTCTATCTCTGCTCGCTGCTCGCTGCTCTCAGTCTGTGTGAATTCCACGATAAGAATGGGTTCAGTCCGCGCGCACACACTGTAATCTCACCCTGCGCGAGCGGAGCCGGCAATTGAATGACGGCATAATCTGATGAAGTAGCAACAATCAGGGGAAAAAACTGGATCTTCATGCGCACATTCGCGGGAATATTCCAGCTGGCTTCAGGATGAAGACACCGATGGTAATTGTTGTAAAAACAGTTTTTAATGGATTTCTTCTCCTGTTTAGCATTGTTCCTGAAGTACTGCGGCTCTCTGTTGCTTTCCACTGCACATGCTGAATTAAAGATTAAAGAACAAAACAACTCAAAAACCTTAATCTCCATTTCCTGAAAGAGAAGTACTTTGTCGGAAATTACATTTTGGGGACAGAAGGCTTTGCCTTATGGAAAGAGCCTGGTTTTTTTTTATTGTTATTTTATATGCATTCTAAAACAATACATGCATTAATTTATTTGAGTATGGCACTGTTCAATAAATAATATTCTTTCAAATAAAAGAGATTATAATAACGGTGCAGTTTATATGATGCTTCTAACAAAGAAGCGGTTATTTTGTAGTAAGATTGTATTTAGTTTATTGTGGTTGCAAAATCATTAATGCATGATCTGACGCGTTAGTTTTTAGGCATCATCATCATTTAGCAAGAACATGCTCATAATTTCAGTTCTTATAATCTCTATAGTCTAAGAATAGGTTTATTATTTCAGCATGGCAATGCGATTTAAAAACCAATGTGTGATTGCACTGAGGACATTAGTTGGTTATGATTTACGACCTTGCGCTCTGATCAGTCTGTGATATAAAGTGGTGGATGTGAACTTTTGCCCTCGTGTTTTCCAGCGTCATGGAGTAGCCGTGTTTCTCGCGATCACCATGTGCACCAGTCTGTTCTTCGTGTACAGCGTCAGCTATAATAATAGTACAACATCCAGCGCGTCCAAAGGTGCGTCGGGTGACAAAGTGGAGCCCACCGATGCGCCAGTCAAGACGCACCGAGCGCCGCCACCACTGCAGGGATACAGCAGCATCATTGACCACAAGGTAAATCCAGGCTGTTGTGTATTGTAAAGAAAGCTATTCAAGTGAAGTTTGCTGTCTGTAACCATATGGCAAGCCGATTTAGCTTTTAAAGCTCCCAGCATCACTTGTTGTAATTGCATTTTTACTAGGAATATTTTATTTAGAGAGCTATACAATATATTTTCTACTAGTAAGAATTCAAATTACAGAGCTCTGTATTTGCATTTTTACTAGCAAGAATGCAACTGCAGAGCTCTACAATCGAAATACAGAGCTCTATCATTTGTTTATACAAGTAATAATTCCAGTTAGAGAGCTTTACAGTAAAATTTTAGATACACATCATGCATGTGCGATGAGGGCATCAGAGAACCACGTATCTCCCTGGGGTTCATGTCTATCACCGTACACCAGGGCTAGTCAACTGGCGGCCCGCGGGCCAAATCCGGCCCGCCAATCATCTTTGTCTGACCCTCCGAGTGATTTTTGATGAAATTGTCTCGCCATCTGAAATACCAGAGCACACTCTGTGCAAAACTCAACGTTCATAGACGCGAGCCTCAGAAATAAGTGGTGAGTTTAACAACGCTCACTGGCACTTGCAACAGCATTCAGCCGTCATCAGTCGTGCGGACCGGAGCGCACGTTTAAGCTTTTCTAGCGATAGTTTAGTTACACTGCTTTGCTAAATATGGATCACACCGTTTAGGTGAGCATTGATAGCTTCTTTTTCAATCAAATGTATTTATATAAAATTGCTTAGTTGTGTGGAGTGCAGACAAATCTACAGATGTAAAAAATGATCACCGCAGTTGTGACAGAAATGTTGTCAGCACATATGCACATTAGGCAACAAAAGCAATCAATTATGAAAACTGAACGTTCAAAGAAAATTAGCTGAAAAGTTTGCTTTTATTCACTATTCCTGAAGTGTCAAACAATCGTGTCTCATCTGTTCAGGGTCTGTATTGCTTGGGAAAAGATGATAACGTGAAACTGAATCTGCAAATATCCTGATTATATTTGGTGCTATACAGCTGTGAGTCAGCCCTCTCAATCACAAACAGCATCAACTCAGTTTGTTCTTCTATTGCCAATGATTACCTACACAAAAATCTGGCTCCTGCACTGACTATCGTGTGCAAATTCACAATATATTCCTCACTGAAAAGGATGATACTTTATAGAGAAAATGGAAGAATAGACATTTTATTTATTTTTTCCCCAAAAAGAAAATTAAATTTAAATGCATTCTTAAGTAAACATGACATTTTTATATGACCATTGTTTTCATATGTGGGTTGATATTGTGAGAGGGTTTAAGCAGGTCTAAATGTTTCTCCTCAGTTTCAATAATTTGTAAACAATAAAAAATAAAAAAAATATATATATATATATATATATATATATATATATATATATATATATATATATGTGTGTGTGTGTGTGTGTGTGTGTGTGTGTGTGTGTGTATATGTTTTTTTTTTTTTTATAGTAAAGTTTATTAAAAATTATTTGTTAGTTAAGAGTAAAAGTCATGTTTGTTCTTCAGACAGATCTTATGAAGGAATTTATGGCCAGACCTTAAAAAATTATAATTCAATATACAGTATACCCTGTGACTATTTTAATATATATAAATGCGCTGTATTAAGGGTGTTTTTTAAGTAACATGTTTTCATCTGGAAAATCTGGCCCCCGCAAGAAAGTAGTTCAAGAGCCCTGCCGTACACACACACAAAAAATGCAATGGAACGTTTTCACCAGCAATTAAGTCATTCAATTAGCCAGCCAATGCATTAGTTGCATTGTGCCACGTTCAAAACTGTTGTCACGTCAGTGTGAATGAGAAAAAAACATAAAATACAACATAGATTTTCAGACAAAAAAGCTATTAAAATGAACCCATGTGCTAAGATATTATGCTATTAATAAATGCCCTAGTTGATGACCTTCAGGTTGTGAAGTATGTGAGTAATTGATTGTATATAATATATGTATATTGATATATCCCTATACACTGGCGGCCAAGAGTTTGGAATAATGTACAGATTTTGCTGTTTCGGAATGAAATTGGTATTTTAATTCACCAAAGTGACATTCAACTGATCACAAAATATAGTCAGGACATTACTGATGTAAAAAACAGCACCATCACTATTTGAAAAAAGTCATTTTTTTATCAAATCTAGACAGGCCACATTTCCAGCAGCCATCACTCCAACACCTTATCCTTGAGTAATCTTGTTAAATTGCTAATTTGGTACTAGAAAATCACTTGCCATTATATTAAACACAGTTGAAAGCTATTTGGTTCGTTAAATGAAGCTTAACATTGTCTTTGTGTTTGTTTTTGAATTGCCACAGTATGCAATAGACTGGCATGTCTTAAGGTCAATATTAGTTAAAAAATGGAAAAAAAGAAACAGTTTTCTCTAGAAACTTGTCAGTCAATCATTGTTTTGAGGAATGAAGGCTATACAATGCTTGAAATTGCCAAAAAAACTGAAGATTTCATACAAAGGTGTACACTACAGTCTTCAAAGACAAAGGACAACTGGCTCTAACACAACCACTGGAGTGGTAGTGACATAGTGGGCTAAAGTACATAACTGGTAATCAGGTTGCTTGTTCGATCCCCACAGCCACCACCAGCAAGGCACTTAACTCTAGGTTGCTCCAGGGGAATTGTCCCTGTAATAAGTGCACTGTAAGTCGCTTTGGATTAAAGCGTCTGCCAAATGCATAAATGTAAATGTAAATGTAACAAGGACAGAAAGAGATGTGGAAGGCCAGATGTACAACTAAACAAGAGGATAAGTACATCAGAGTCTCTAGTTTGAGAAATAGACGCCTCACATGTCCTCAGCTGACAGCTTCATTGAATTCTACCCGCTCAACACCAGTTTCATGTACAACAGTAAAGAGAAGACTCAGGGGTGCAGGCCTTATGGGAAGAATTGCAAAGAAAAAGACAATTTTGAAACAGAAAAACAAAAAGAAAAGGTTAGAGTGGGCAAAGAAACAGACATTGGACAACAGATAATTGGAGAAAAGTGTTATGAATCTTAACCCCATTGAGCTTTTGTGGGATCAGCTAGACCGTGCGTGAGTAGTGCCCGACAAGACAGCCACATCTATGGCAAGTGCTACAGGAAGCGTGGGGTGAAATGTCACCTGAGTATCTGGACAAACTGACAGCTAGAATGCCAAGGATCTGCAAAGCCTGTCATTGCTGCATGTGGAGGATTTTTTGATGAGAAATCTTTGAAGTAGTTTAAGAAGTTCTGAACATTTTTTTCAAATTGTAATAGTAATTTTTCACGTTATTAATGTCCTGACTATACATTGTGATCAGTTGAATGCCGTGAATAAAAGTACCAATTTCTTTCCATAAGAGCAAAATCTGTACATTATTCCAAACTTTTGACCACCAGTGAATGACAGATATACTGAAAGTGAAAATTGTATTATACTGTATATACTGCATAAATACAATGAAATATAGGAAATCTCATTGATACTGTTTTCTAGTCTTACTCATTAGGTGGTGCTCTATAATATATTTTCTTCTACTAAGAATTCAAAATACAAAACTCTATAATAGATTTTTTACTAGTAAGAATTTCATTAAAGGGATCGTTCACCCAAAATGCATGATATCCCAGGTGTGTATGACGTTCTCTCTTCACCAGAACACATTTGAATAAAAACAGAAAAATGTCTTAGCTCAGGCAATTTCTCTTTTGAAGGTCCAAAAATCACAGACAGTCAGCATAAACATCATCCATACGACACCAGCTGTTAAATTAATGTCTTATAAAGCGATACGATCACTTTTGGTGTGAAAAAAGATCAATACTTAAGTACTTTTTAACTATAATCCAATGCTGAGGGGGAGTCCAAGCGGTCTCTTATGTGACATATTCTCATTGCCATGATACCGACGTAATCTAACGTTCTCAACTTGGTTGTGACATCCAGGATAAGCACACAAACGCACCATTTTGAGTAAAGAAACAGATAAATACAGATCTAAACCAAAACTAACCAAGCTACTGTACAGCGTTCCTCCATCACACTTGTAAACAGCGCTGCTCTTCCGGCTGTGACTCGTGTGTCAGTTCATGCGTGTTTCAAATGCCAATGCGATTATGTCACATGTGTGTACTGCTGCCGACAGGAAGCATGATTTAGAGTTAAAAAAGTACTTAAATATTTATCTTTTTCACACCAAAAGTGATTGTGTCACTTTAGAAAACATTCATTTAATAGCTGGTGTCGTATGGATGACGTTTATGCTGACTGTCTGTGATTTTTGGACCTTTAAAGAGAAGTTGCCTGAGCTAAGACATTTTTCTATATTTCTTCAAATGTGTTCTGGTGAAGAGAGAAAGTCATACACACACCTGGGAGATCATGAGTGTGAGTAAATAATGAGAGAATTTTCATTTTTGGGTGAACTATCCCTTTAACAGAGCTCTCTATTTGCATTTTCTCTAGTAATATTGCAATTGCAGAGCTCTACAATTGAAATACAGAGCTCTACAATTGATTTTTTTTTTTTTTTACAAGAATTCTAATCAGAGAGCTCTACAATTGCATTTTTATTAGTAATATTTCAATTAGAGAGCTCCATGATAGATTTTTAACTAGTTCGAATTTCAATAACAGAGCTCTCTATTTGCATATAAGGTTTTGAGTCAAAAGTCCAATTACACAAATGCCTGTTTTACTTTTTTTAGCAGAGGTTCTGTATGTTTGTTTCAAAGACCTTGTTCAAAACTGTCATTAATTAGGACATTTTTGGGTAAAATATCCAAACAAGCATTCCAATAGCATCAAATGTAGCAAAGACTTTTGAGTAAACAAGACAATAAAACTGCACTAGCATACATTTAAGCAAGGGTCAACTATATAATGACGTTAGAATATAACCAAATGTTTCAACTGTATTCTTAGGACAAGGGTTTTCCCATACTGTAAATGTCAGGTTGGGTTTTAAATGTTTTGGCCAAAACAGTAGTTTGATATTTTTGTACCTTGTATACATTTGCTGTTTCATCAATCGTTTTGCACTTCATAATTGTTTTACTGTTTAAATTTAGCTGTTAAAAATAGTCATTAATTAAATAGCCCATATTAGGCTATGTAACAGGTTAAACTGTGACAACTTACCCCATGTAGTGTGACGACATCAACAATAACAATACGAACTGTGTCTTTTCTGCTTGCCATGACACTAAAAACTGTCAATAGCTTTTTGTAGCCAAGATTTTAAGGTTTACAATATGTCTGTATATAAAGTGACTTTCAAAAATAAACCAACACAAGAAAAAATAGTACTGTTTAATGTACAACGACCACAAGGTTATCACTGAGGTCGTACCCTTGTTTTGGGTACATATTTGTAACCTTAAAAAAGGTACAGCTTTTTTTTTAGTTCCCAGAGGAACAAAACATATAAATGCACCATTAAAGGTACAGAAAAGGTCCTTACAACTTTGTACCCAAAATATGTTTTAACTAGAGGTACAAAAAGGGTTCCCTTGAGGGTACCACTCCCAGTTCCTGAAAGGAATATTCTGGGTTCAATCAGGGGCGGACTGGCCATAGGGAGAACCGGACCCCCCCCCCCCACAGAAGATTTAATGTTAGTGCTTTTATAAAATGATTAGCTTCACATTTCTGCCTTTAAACTGTCTAAAAAATGTTCCCCATTCTCTGGATTGTAAGTGCCTCACTGTAAAGCAGATATTTGCTTTTTATTAAGAATAATTTTTCTTTATTTCTGTTGTTTAAGAAAAGTAGGGATGAGTTGAAATTATTTGAAAAATAAAGAGTGTGATAATCTTGGAAGACAATGTGGTTAAAAATGAAGCTGTGACATTTAAAATGGATAAACAACCACAGTAGAGGTCTGCAACCCGACCCGGGTTCGGGTCAGTTTTTCAAGTAGGACTTCGGGTTCGGGTCGGGCTCGGGTTCGGGTTTGTAATTAATGAAAAAATAAACAGGCTTACTGTAATTGTTTCGCGGACACACTCTCACTCATAGACACATGCGAACGGACGTGTTAGGGGCCATTCACAGTGAACGTGTTTTTGCGTGCGTCTTTTCTGTTTTCCCCTTATTTTCCTATGTAAACACATGCTGGACGAATGTCTTTGAAATTTGCACCGCATCTCGTACAGGACCGGCACATTTTAAACACCATTTCAATTTAAAAAGAACTTCAAATTTTCAAATACGCATGTTGAGACACCTGCGTTCTGTTTCATTATTTGTGCTGCGTCTAGATTGTTTTTATCGCAGTTGTCACAAAGATTCATTGTTTTGAACAAGTTCAGGCTGCATGGAGGGGACTGTTGCATTGTTTCATTTTATTCCAGATTCTGCACCAAGTGAAGTTTCATTAAATAAATGGTAAGTCAATGCTTTTTCCCCCCTTCTGCTCTAGTGTACTAAGGGGCTGCTGTGCCTTGTTAAAACTGTGTATGTTTACTGTTTCAGTACTGTTTTACGAATGTTGCCTATATGCTTACATAAAATACAGCCTATTGCAACAGTACCTGCTAGGAGAAGAAATTAGATAGTAAGTGATTTCGGGTTCGGGTCGGGTTCTTGTTTAAAATCTGACAGTATCGTTCGGGCCGGGTTGAGTCGTTTCATTTTAAGGCCCGTGCAGACCTCTAAACCACAGTCTACACAGACAGACATATATCCTAGCTTATTTTCCAGGCTTTTGAAGCTAAATTCAGCAAAAACTGCCTAAGCCATTCTGTCAGATTTAAAGCTTATTCATTTGCTGACACTGCTAATCAATAAATAAGATTAGTATAGAAAATAATAAATTTTTTCTAATCTCATCATTGATTAACACAAACATTTAGCAGTTTGGGTGCAAAAAGAAGGTGCACTTACATTAGTAAATTAATTTCTCCTATTCTCATTGATTCACTTGCATGAGGCTGAACAGAGTAAAGAGTTTAGCTTAGCGGAAGAGTCAGATTGCAGGCACTCGCACACAGTTCTTTGAAAAACCTTCCTGCATCTCCCATTAATCACTGTTTACCTCTGGCTCAGGCAGACGGACCGTTCAATACTCACCTGCCGTTAGCAATATCAGCTTCAGCTCAAGCGAAATCCCTCACTGCCCTCTTCTATCTGTTATTGATAAACCCAAAGCAATTTTTCTGCAGTGAGATCTGACACCACTTGTCTCATGCCGCCACCAATGACTGACATTGCTGTTCACATGAGGGCTGATAGAAAATGCACTGTTATGGTAGTTGCGGAGCGCTTTAAGTCACAGAAGAGCTGTTGACAAAGCTAAATGACTCTGGGATCGATCACTGAGCTACCTGTACTTTGATGGTTCTCAGTGGGTTGATTATTAGGCACCCAGGTTTACTGGGGAGGTCCCTAATGGTTGGGGATGGCATTGTTAGATGCTTTAATTTAATTGTGACATTAGTTTTAATTCATGACTTCACCATATTGCAAAAACAGCATTGTAAAAACAATCACTGTTTTCAATCAATTTTCCTGAACACTTCCATCGGTCAGAAAAACAGATAGTACCGCACAAAACTAATACTATTGGTTAAGCCAATGTTGCTATTTCGGGCTGGTTGGAGTACTCAAACAAACAGAGCAATGTTTTGAGAGTGCCACAGAGCAACAGTGTCTACAGTTGCAAACAGCATTTGTTTTGAAATCTTTAAGTTTTTTTTTTTTAGTGTGTTAACATTTAGTGAAATATATTGTATATTATTAATTATTTGTTTGCATAATATCATTAGTAAAATATGTGCAGTGCAAGCAAATTCAGCCTATGTAAACATATTTGAAACTTCCAATAAATCTTTATTATATTAAAGGGTTAGTTCACCCGAAAATTTAAATTCTCTCATTTACTCACCCTCATGCCATCCCAGATGTGCATGACTTTCTTCTGCAGAACACAAATAAAGATTTTTAGAAGAATATCTCAGCTTTGTAGGTCGACACAATGCAAGTGAATAGTGACCAAAACTGTGAAGCTCCAAAAAGCACATATAAGCAGCATAAAAGTAATCCATTTGACTCCAGTGGTTAATTCAGTCGTCTCAAGAGCTCCAATTGGTTTTCGGTAAGAAAATATAAATCTTCTTTTTTCACTGTACATCTTGCCATTGCAGTATCTAGGCATGATTATGTTTTCAAACTCGATTACACTTCCTAGTGATGATCACTAGACGGCGCTATAGGTAGTGTAATCGAGCTTAAAATCACGATTGCCAAGGAGACTGCTGATGTCTAGGTTTACAGTATAGTGAAAAGGAGTTACATTTTGGTCCGTTCTCACCCAGAACTGATTGGATCACTTCAGAAGACATGGATTAAACCACTGGCGTCATATGGATTGCTTTTATGTGGAGCTTCAAATGGTTGATCACCATTCACATTGTATGGACCTACAGAGCTGAAATATTCTTCTAAAAGTCTTTGTTTGTGTTATGCTGAAGAAAGAAAGTCATGCATATCTGGGATGCCATGAGGGTGAGTAAATGATGTGTGAACTAGCCCTATAATATACAAATGAGTCAAAATAAATGAGGGGGTGAATATTACAGTAATTAGTATTATATGTAAGTTATTCAAGTGAGAATTATATACACTTTTCCTGCACTTTTGGCCTAGACTGTATGAATCAAGTGCAGTTGATCAGAATTCAGTGCATGTCTTTTTAAGTACTATTAAAGTGACTGAGCCTGAATAGACGTCTGGGTGGCCTGTCTCTTTCAGCATATCTGAATTTACTGAGTTTCTGCATTAGATGAGTGAATGTCAGTGCGAAAGATATTTATGATTTTAACATTTGTGCTTTGTTTGTGACAGTAAGTTCAAACGTGAGAGAAAAGACATGAAGATCAGCTTAAAAGTACTAAAGCAGTCTGGTACAGCTGATGGTGGAGTGCACTTGCATTGCTATATGCTGCTTTAAGATCTTCAAATGGGCAGCGGTTTAATCTCTAAAGTAGATGCCAAGTGCTGCTCATTGTTTTGTTTGCCATGGGATTATGTGGGTGGATTAGGAAATCCACCATTTTTGTTAGCGATCTCTAGCTAACATATAGAAAGAATGCATATTATATGCTGCTCCAAATTCAGACTTGCCAGTTCAAAGGGAGCAATCCTCCAGAGCATGTAAGAGAATGTAGAGTCTGATAATGTGGTTTGAAAATGCAGGAATAGCTCCACTTGGAAGGCACATGGACGCAAATAGAATTATGAAGTACTATTTCAACTGCTTTAAAACTTCACCACATTCTTTGAAGTGCTAAGAAGTTAGGTGTAAACAGACCATAAGATGTTCCAAAGGTGGCATTTAGCATGCTGCTGTCAATTTCCTAATGTGTTCTGGGTGGTTGCTAGAGCATTGCTAGGTAGTTTCTAGGGTGTTCTTGGTGGTTATTAGGTGGTTGCTTGCTGGTCTAAGGCAATAGAGCACACCTCCAATGATATTCTGGTATCTAGATATGACTAATTTTTCAGCAGTACCTTAAGGAGCTTTTTTTTTTTTTTACATGAATAAAACCAGTGAATTTAGATTTACCACATTAAGCATATTTTTTAAGTTACCTGACAGTTTTTACAGTGTAGGGTTAGAGGTTTGATAAAGTCCTTAAAGGGAGAGTTCACCCAAAAATGAAAATTCTTTGATTATCTGAAGCGATATGATAGGTGTGGGTGAGAAACAGATCCATATTTAAGTTATTTTTTTACCATAAATGTCCACTTTAACTTCCACATTCTTCTTCTTTTGTTTGCGATGCAAAGAACCCACAATACGAGAGCAAGAAGTGTCAAAGAAACACTATAAAATGATGTGGTTACTTCAGCAATTGTGTTTATTTCACTCATATTTGCTTTTTATGACACAGTCTGTTAGGTTTAGGTTTAAGTTTTAGGCAAGGGATGGTTGTTTTGTTGATTTAAAACTTGATAAAGCATTAACCTTAACCTCATCTGTTCTGGAGAACATTTAACTTGCTTTTATCGCAACTCATTCACCTCGAAACTGCGGCTATACATGTAATGATCCACATAATGTCATTTTGCAAAAATGTTGCCACCTTTAATTTCCATGAGATCAGGCTGCTTTTCAAATATGTTTTCCAATACTTGAAAGCACCACAGAACCACACTGTTTATGCTTTTCCTGGAGATAAACCTATGATTGGCTCGACACTGCACATTAAACAGGGATAGGAGAAATAATTTACCATCGAAAAATGATACACATCACCTTTAAGTATCAACTCAAAAAACCTGAAAACTCATCTCTTATAGTCCCACATTATATAGCACATTTCTTAGTAATGTGTGAAGGTTTGCCCCTGTATGCCCTTTGCGTGTCCAGTAATTGAGAGGACTTAAATAGATCTAATGATAAGAGACAAGCTAGAGATAGATTCATGTGGACATCAAAGGATCTTTAGAGCGCGCTATTAGCATTTCCCGCTCATTAACCTCAGGCTGTGATTTTGGATGATTATACAAGCAAGCCATTGACATCACACATAAGATGGAAACTATGTTTGTTTAATATTTTGTCAAGCTATGGTAATGTTGAAACTGTGCAGTCAAATATTTGATTTGATTTTTGCAAGTGTCATTTAATTCTGTTGATCACATAGCAATTCGGAAAGGGGTTTTTTCCCCCCAGCCTGTTCAATTAACGTCTTCCTAAAGGTGTATGGTGATAGGACTGGTCCCCTCTCTCATCAGCTCTCTGCATTTCATTTGCTGGATGACTGCTCCTTTGAATCCACTTAGTGTGGGGCGAGATGAGTGTCAGTTCTTCTGTCGGCTGTGGAGAGGAAGAGAGGATGAGATAGAGACAGCCGAGAGAGAGAGAGATCCCAGTGGTCTTCGCTCTGCTCACCAACCCAGGCTGATGTGTCCATTGAGGGTGGATTTGCACACTCTCTGCTCTGGGCTGAAAACCTCCAATCTGTTCGCTCTGGAAGCACATAATCTGTGGACCTAACCAGTAGGGGAGCTTTGAAGATGCACTGATACATTGCTTCAATCTCAGGTATTCAGTTTACAGCAGTGGTTTCTTAACTGGTTGCGCTTCAGGAACCAGATTTTACATTGGACATCAAGTGGCGACCCAACACAGTACCAAAACAGTTTATCGTACAAAAGTAAACAAAAATGGCTTTAAAATCAAACACTGATTTTTATTATTATTATTTATTATATTTATTAAGACAATAATTAGCCACACAAAAAACATTGTGGTCAACAGAAACCCTTAACCCAGCCTATTTATTTTTCTATCCTAATTCTGCACAGTTATTTAGATTTGTATTATTTGCATTTCACTTTGTTTTCCGTGCTGTCCGCAACCTTATCAGAACAGACCTGTGACCCAATATTGGGTCCCACCAGTGGAGAGGGATATGAGAGTCAATCCACATCTTCCCTTCTATTTCTTTTTTTGCCAATATGATTTTTCTGTGCTGCATCATGCCAGAAATGAGCTTCTCAAGTACACTGAGAATCTGCCAATGCAGTCGTTACAGCTAATACATACCTGAAACTTAATTTCCATTTGGTGCTAAAAGCATCTCGAGAGCTAGTGATTTCAGATTTAACTTTTAGAAGAGACTATTGCCATTATTATTGCTTAGACTTTGGGTTAGGGATTTGAATAAACCCTTTACCTTAAGCATTAAACTTCGGCATCGGTTGTGCTATGGACATGAATGACACCTCAAATTGTGCACCTTATTGAAGAAAGGCGTGCTATTACTTTCTATGTGGTCAGAAAAAAATAAATGAGCAAAAAATGACTTCTTGATGGCTAATGAAGTATTTATCAGTAATTTGCAGTTATGGGAGGGAATTTAATTACCATCTAAGCTCAAGAATGTCATATTACGTACAAGCGAAAGGTATCAGGAAATACGGCATTACATACAGGTATATGTAAGGTAAGAACAGCTGTTATTTAGAATAATTTCAGATTTGCATTAACTTGCTTGCATTCACTGTTTTGATACATTTGGAGAAATATCGAAACTATTTTCTGTGTGAGTGACATGAGTAAAGAGCACTCAGCTATAGTGTGAATGTAGCCATAAAGACTTCAATCTGGGCTCTTCAGACTTGGGCCAGTTAGCAACATTTTAGCAACTACCCAGAACACCCTAGCAACTACACCGCAATGACCTAGCAACCATACAGTAGCAACAGGCTAAAAACCACTCAGAACACCTTAGCAGCTGCATAGCACCACCCTGGCAACCACTTTTGCATTGTGGCAATGAGTTTTACATGGGCAAGCAATTACATTTTCTTCAGATATGTGAAAAATTCAGTATATCCCTTAAATTATTAGTCATAATGTTGCACCTGAGACCATCCTGAACAGTCCTGTGTGATTATGCTAGATTGGCCCCATAACCCCCTCTAAAACCAACAAATCAGACCAGGCTGCTAGATCGGCCAAGACCAGCAAGCCATTTTATCTGGGTTAAAATATGTATTTATTTATTTTTTACGGCAGGGCATTCCTTCATCAACACAATACTGTGTAGAGGGCCATTTGGGCATTCTAGGTCAGGAAACTGCTTCTGGGTGTTTCAGCGCAATTCAGGAAATATGGGGTTGTTGAAGGCACTTATTTGTGCAGAATGCCGATTTCATGCTTTTTATGTTTAACCTCTTGTTCTCTGTGATCCATCAGCTTGAGGGGAGGATATTTGCCAGTTGAGTCTCAAGAGGCATTTCATTTCACAAACCATAAACACTTGCACAATGATACATTCTTGCTGTGGTCTGCAGCAAGGTATACGTACATAACACATTAATTGATTTTCCTTTTGCTATTCTCCTGGTAAGAAATGTAGAGGGCAAAAAAACAGCAGATATTAATGATTTTTTTATTTATTTATTTTTTTGGCCCATACAGCTCAAGAAGCCCGAGGCATTACAGTATGCAGCTATTTAGATGTGATTGATGAGGTTGTCTTTCACCCCCAGAAAAGAGCTATCAAGCTATTATTTGTGTGTTCGATGTAATCTGGACTTGATAAGTTGGTGTGCCGATAACATTTCCCGTGAGATTTGCAACATATTGCGTTTACCACATGGAGCAATTCATTACAGCTCCACTAAATCAAATCATTGCTCTGAAGTCGCTCCAAATAATCTTTCTTACTTAAAGAATGTAAAGGTGTAATACTTTTTAAAAAATGACTCACTTGACTGGTGAAGTATGTAATTTTTTTCAATGTAAAATACTTTCTTCAATGCCAGCTTAATATGCAGAGATAGCTATTAGGAATTTGTTGCCAGATTCCCCCAAAAAAGCGTAAACACTGTTGCTCTGTGGTGCTTTCAAAACATTGCTATAACTGTTTGATTATCCCAACCTGCCTGACAAAGCAATATTGACTCAACAAATAGTGTTGGGGGTGGAGCTATCTATTTGACCAACCAATGTTATGTGGGGGGAGTGTTTGAAAATAGTGAGGTTATGCAAAAGGAAATAATCGACAAGTCGGTGGGTTGCTGTGTAGTGTGTGTGTGTGTGTTTAATTTCTAATTTAGCAAGCCCTTTCAACATATAATCATGTGCAGGATGTGAACCATTGACATCTATATTTTAATTTTACTAGTTAAAAGGCTGATTCTTGATATCAGCAATGGAATTGCTACTAGTGAAAATACTCATTCTTGATACCAATATCATCTTGCACTAATAAAACAGGTTAATTCTTGATGTAAAAAATAACATCATTACTTGCTGAAAAACCCATTCTTAATATATATATATATATATATATATATATATACAGGTGCATCTCAATAAATTAGAATGTCATGGAAAAGTTCATTTATTTCAGTAATTCAACTCAAATTGTGAAACTCGTGTATTAAATAAATTCAATGCACACAGACTGAAGTAGTTTAAGTCTTTGGTTCTTTTAATTGTGATGATTTTGGCTCACATTTAACAAAAACCCACCAATTCACTATCTCAAAAAATTAGAATATGGTGACATGCCAATCAGCTAATCAACTCAAAACACCTGCAAAGGTTTCCTGAGCCTTCAAAATGGTCTCTCAGTTTGGTTCACTAGGCTACACAATCATGGGGAAGACTGTTGATCAGACAGTTGTCCAGAAGACAATCATTGACACCCTTCACAAGGAGGGTAAGCCACAAACATTCATTGCCAAAGAAGCTGGCTGTTCACAGAGTGCTGTATCCAAGCATGTTAACAGAAAGTTGAGTGGAAGGAAAAAGTGTGGAAGAAAAAGATGCACAACCAACCAAGAGAACCGCAGCCTTATGATTGTCAAGCAAAATCGATTCAAGAATTTGGGTGAACTTCACAAGGAATGGACTGAGGCTGGGGTCAAGGCATCAAGAGCCACCACACACAGACATGTCAAGGAATTTGGCTACAGTTGTCATATTCCTCTTGTTAAGCCACTCCTGAACCACAGACAACATCAGAGGTGTCTTACCTGGGCTAAGGAGAAGAAGAACTGGACTGTTGCCCAGTGTTCCAAAGTCCTCTTTTCAGATGAGAGCAAGTTTTGTATTTCATTTGGAAACCAAGGTCCTAGAGTCTGGAGGAAGGGTGGAGAAGCTCATAGCCCAAGTTGCTTGAAGTCCAGTGTTAAGTTTCCACAGTCTGTGATGATTTGGGGTGCAATGTCATCTGCTGGTGTTGGTCCATTGTGTTCTTTGAAAACCAAAGTCACTGCACTCGTTTACCAAGAAATTTTGGAGCACTTCAGGCTTCCTTCTGCTGACCAGCTTTTTAAAGATGCTGATTTCATTTTCCAGCAGGATTTGGCACCTGCCCACACTGCCAAAAGCACCAAAAGTTGGTTAAATGACCATGGTGTTGGTGTGCTTGACTGGCCAGCAAACTCACCAGGCCTGAACCCCATAGAGAATCTATGGGGTATTGCCAAGAGGAAAATGAGAAACAAGAGACCAAAAAATGCAGATGAGCTGAAAGCCACTGTCTAAGAAACCTGGGCTTCCATACCACCTCAGCAGTGTCACAAACTGATCACCTCCGTGCCACGCCGAATTGAGGCAGTAATTAAAGCAAAAGGAGCCCCTACCAAGTACTGAGTACATATACATTAAATGAACATACTTTCCAGAAGGCCAACAATTCACTAAAAATGTTTTTTTTATTGGTCTTATGATGTATTCTAATTTTGTGAGATAGTGAATTGGTGGGTTTTTGTTAAATGTGAGCCAAAATCATCACAAATAAAAGAACCAAAGACTTAAACTACTTCAGTCTGTGTGCATTGAATTTATTTAATACACGAGTTTCATAATTTGAGTTGAATTACTGAAATAAATGAACTTTTCCACCACATTCTAATTTATTGAGATGCACCTGTATATATATATATATATATATATATATATATATATATATATATATATATATATATATATATATCTCAATGGAATTTTAACAAGCCAAAACTGCATTTTTGTAACTGTAACTAAATTTTTACTAGTAGAATTTCACAATGATCTGTCATTCACTCCTGTTCTAAATTCAATTACAGATATTTTCTTATAGACAGATATAATTCCAAATACACATATCAACTGTCTTATAAGAATGATAATTTTTAAAAATCAGAGTATTGTCATTTTCTGTAAATGTTTAATGTCTAAATATTTATAAAGTTATAAAAATAACCAAAACCACTTGAAGAATATAGACAAACTATATATTATTGTAACTGTCTATTAATTGGCAACACCATTCATCTGTCCTAATCAATCCTTTTTTTGTTCTCCATTTATTAAGAAAATATAGAAAATGAATAAATTTTTTGCAACTTCTATAGCTAAAAGTATATTAAAAACCATGAATACCTATTACTACAATAAATGTCACATTTATTTAGTGGAGTGAATTAACTCCAGATTATGTTTCTCAGATGGTCATTAAAGGGATAGTTCACCCAAAATGAAAATTCTCTCATCATTTACTCAGCCTCATGCCATCCCAGATGTGTATGACTTTCTTTCTTCAGCAAAACACAAAGATTTTTAGAAGAATATCTCAGCTCTGTAGGTCCTTACAATGCAAGGGAATGGTGATCAGAACTTTGAATCTCCAAAAACACATAAAGTCAGTATAAAAATAATTCATATGACTCCAGTGGGTAAATCCATGATTTGGAAGTGATAAAATACTATAGGTGTGGGTGAGAAACACAGCAATATTTAAAGGGACCGTTAACCCAAAAATAAAATTATCTCGTCATTTCCTCACCCTCATGCCGTCCCAGATGTGTATGACTTTCTTTCTTCTGCTGAACACAAACAAAGATTGTAAGAATATTTCAACTCTGTAGGTCCATACAATGCAAGTGAATAGGTGCCAAATTTTTGAAGCTCCAAAAAGTACATAAAGGCAGCATAAAAGTAATCCATAAGACTCCAGTGTTTTAATCCATGTCTTCAGAAGTGATATGATAGGTGTGGGTGAGAAATGGATCAATATTTAAGTACCTTTTTACTATCACTCTCCACGTTTACTTTTACATTCTTCTTCTAACTAACTCGTGACTCGAGTCTTTTGAATTTGTTCACCAATGAGATTAATTTGTTAGTTGACTGTGATTTTTGTAAATCACAATTTTACACAAGTAGGTGGCAACCAATGAACATCTTTTATGTGTTTTGAGTGAGTCATTAAACCATTGAGTCATTCCACATTCCACAAGTCTAATTACTGTATTAAAATTGAGTGCCTGCAAATCTGCTAAGAGACTTTGTTTCCCCTCAAATGACAACAAAGCTTATCTATCATTTTGAGAACTGCTGTGCATGACTATACAAAAAGAAAATATTAGCCTAAAAATAATTATACGTTTTAATTACGTCTTGATGTGATTGTAATGTCATCAGTCAATTTTACTCAAAATCCAGCCAGCCCCTTTCTCTCCTTATTAACCTAAATTACCTAAGTTAACCGAACTAAAAGAATGCTTTCCCCCTCTCCATCAGTTGGTCAACAGATCCTAATCCATGCTTTTTCATGAACGAGATGACTCATTCTGTTCGGACTCAAATGACTGACTGGTTCAGCAAAGGGGCATATTCATTAAGTGGGCCAAACAATATAGCTCTAAAATACCTGGAGAGAGATATAAGTAGAGTTCCCATTCCTCTCTATTGAGGTGCTCAGCTGGCGCAGGGTCCCTGCGACTCCCCCGGAAGTGAGCACGATCTTGGCGCCAGTTTCAATGTGACGTGCTCTGCAGCCACAGAAAAATGACGTCGAATGTTTCAGACTGCAACGCGATTTTATCAAAATCAGTCGGAGGGCTAGATTTGTCCCGCGAGGTGCCAGTTGACTAGCCCTAGTGTATGGCTACAGACAGTTCTTCTGAGAAGGTTTTATCCTTCAAACTTTCTAACAGATAAAGCACAGCACACTGTCAGCATGCTAAATAAACACCACCACTAAAAATATCAAAGCAAATAAAATTTAATCTAGCAACCTTACTGATCAACCAGTTGTTGGACCATCGTGACTCATCCCTAGTAAAAAGCTGTTTAAAAATAGTCAATATTTTTGTAATTCTGTTTGCTGATGCTAGTGTCACAGAAATTACACACTTCACCTTTAAAACATGTTCTGGATGAACTGGTAATACTAAATATAAACTTTCAGATTGTCAGAATCAGTACAGGTTTAATCAAACCACAATATCTGCAAAGGAAAACGATTTCTTATATTAATTTTATCATTTACTTTCCCCTCTGGACTCAATTACAGTAAAACAGAGAACCAGCTGACACTCTGGTATTCCCAAAGGAATTCACCGGTTTTGCCCACAATTCAACAGTGACTAATGGCACAGCTTTGCAAGTATGATGGATGCTTTTGGCAGCTCTCATCAGCGCCGGTGACATGACAGAATGAAATGTTGCACAATACTTTGGTTCAAAACACACTTGACAGCCCATTATGTGAGACTTCATAAGCGCTATTGTACAGATCCAGTATTATCATCCATTTTTATGCATATGGAGATCCCCCGCTGGGAGTTGACAGTAATTCAGGATCAGTCTTGTTGCTGAGGGATAAGCAGCAATGTGCCATCTGGGAGATGAATGGAGAACGTTTGTAACAGCATCTCCTTGATCATGGTGGTTAAATGACTTGTTCTAATATCTGTCAGCCATTAAAGATATGAAGCAGCTATTACCAAGGTCAGGGGTTTATAGAGAAAGGTTTGAGAAGTGAATCGTGGACGATAATTAACCCTACTGTGGGACAATAGACCATATTATCTAACTAATCATATCGCATTAATCTGGTTTAAATTGAATTGAGTCTCCGAGGTTAATTGGACTGAATGTGCATAACACAGTCGTTTATGACACAGTTCTGCAGTCGTGTCTGGGTTACGGTAGCATGTAATAATTATAAACAGCTGTATTGTCCAGGCAGCATCATTCAGAAATTAATAGAGAATGCCCTTTAAATTCCATTTCAGTTTCTAAATTTGAATTGAATTTGAGATGTGGTAGTAAACATGATACAGAATTGTAATTGTAATTCAAATTTAAATTAATAGTTCACTCACAAATGAGAATTCTGTCATCATTTACCCACCTTCATGTTGTCGGTGAAGAAAGGTTTATCCAGTCAGGAGCCCGAGGAGAAAAGAAGCATATTTCAGAGCGTTATCAACACAAGGTTATAGTTTCAGTAGCTCAGCAGAAGCTCAGCATCATTATCATTATCTGATAAAGATGCTGAGGGGTTAATGACTGGCACAGCTTACATGTGTGTTGGTGTGTTGTATATGGCAATGATAGGACATCTCTAATGAATACTGAGTGTGTCTTATTGGGTGACAGCATGTGTCTTCAGGGCTGTGTGTCTCTATTATCGACAGTTTTACTGATTTCATCCAACACAAAACACACAGTATGCATACAGAATGCCAAACAGAAGACCCCTCCAGCAATAGGGTTCTTATCCTGTGAAGCATCAAGGCTGGAGATGTTTACTCTCTCTGTTGTGTATTTGTGCACTTTTTTTTTTAAATTGCTCTTTCTACTCTGCACTGGTTTTTGTTCAAGTTTGATCTGTAATTTTTTATCTGCACGCACACATATTTGCAGTTCTTGCTGCTCGTATCACCTCAAAGAAAAGCAAACTCAAGGGCTGCCAAAGTTACCATGTTAACAATGACATTAATTATGTCAAGCATCATTAAATTTAGTTAACGAAAGTAACCCATTTACCTAATTTGACATTAAGCTGGTTGCATACAGTACAATTTATATGGTCCTCCTTTATGATTGTTGCTTGTGAGGCTGTTATGATCCCCAATATTTTCCCAGTGCGATCTTGGGTATAAGCCATGGCAACAGTGTGCGACATTTTTTCAGACTGTGCGATACTGAGATGTCAAAGCTTTGGTCTCAAGCATCCTGACTGACAACTCTGACTGAGTGTAATGTCATCTGGCCAACACAGAAGCAGTCACACTGTGACACCTAAACTGTGACGATAAATTTCTTACACCATCAGAATGTTGTTGGAACCTAAGATGCATTGCAAATTGGTTAACTGGTTGCGGTGTACATGTCACACTTAAGCAATCAAAGACTGACAATCTTTTACGATCCCCAAAGTTTGGCTCTGACGACAAAATTGTGGCCAAAATTGTACAGTGTGCACCCAGCTTTATACTGATTTTGTTTTTCTTAATCAGTATTTTTGTCTATTTTCCAGTAAAAAATTGAAACATCCTTAAACAACATAAATTTGCCCCATGACAGATATTTGTCTCAGACTGCAAAACTGTGGCTAAAATTGTACAGTGAACTCGGCTATACACAGCAAAAAAAAAAAAAAAAACAATCTAAATCAGTATTTTTTTTTTCACAGTAAAATACTTGAACATGCTTAAAACAAGCTTAATTTTGCCCTACGACAAGAAAAACATTTAAGACCCCCAAGATGTCTCTTCGATGGCAAAATCATGACTAAAATTGTACAGTGTGAACCCGGCTTTACACTGCAAGAAATCATTTTCTTTTCAGTATTTTTCTGTTGTTTTCCAGTGAAAACATTATTCTAAACATTAAAAGTCTAAACATTATTAAAACGGTCGTAAATTGACTTAAGAAGCAAAACTGCATAGGATATGCGATTATCCTAATATTTCAAGCAAATATTTAAAGGGATAGTTTACCCAAAAATGAAAATTCTCTCATCATTTACTAACCCTCATGCCATCCCAGATGTGTATGACTTTCTTTCTTCTGCAGAACACAAACAAAGATTTTTAGAAGAATATCTCAACTCTTTTGGTCCATACAATGCAAGTGAATGGTGACCAGACCTTTGAATCTTCAAAAATCACATAAAGGCAGCATAAAAATAATCCATAAGACTCCAGTGGTTAAATCCATTTCTTCAAAAGTGGTATGGTTGGTATGCATGAGAAACAGATCAATATTTAAGTCCTTTTTTAACTGTAAATTTTCACTTTCACTTTTACTTACACATTCTGGTGTTGAAGTAACTTTCACATTCAGCCACCTACTGGTTGGGGCTGGTCAAAGGTGGAGATTTATAGTAAAAAAAGACTTACATACGGATCTGTTTCTCACCCACACCTATTATATCACTTCTGAAGATATAGATTTATCCAGTGGAGTCATATGGATTTCTTTTGTGCTGCCTTTATGTCCTTTTTGGACCATCTGAGTTCTGGTCACCCATTCCCTTGCATTGTGAGGAGCAACAGAGCTGAAATATTCTTCTAAAAATCTTCATTTGAGTTCAGATGAAGAAAGATAGTCATACACATCTGGGATGGCATGAGGGTGAGTAAATGATGAGTGAATTTTCATTTTTTGGGTAACTATATAAAAAAAAAAAAAAAAAATTTTTTTGATTTTTATGCTTAAAACAAGAAAAAAAAATATTTAGCACTGGGGTAAGAAAAATAAAAGTTATTCAAGATATATTGTAGACTCAAAACAAATGTTATTATCTTACACGATTTTGCTTCTCAAATACAGTATATTTATCTTGTTTTAAGGATGTTTAGATATTTTGACTGTGCGACAAGATCTATCCATCCATCTATCATCCAACCTTCCTACTATCCTTAGTGTTTCTAGATCAGTTAGATCTGTATTTTTTTTAAAAATGTCATTGTAATGTACTTCAAAAAGTGCTCTTTCAGATGCTAGATCATTTCCTTTTGCTGTAAGGACTCTTTCCAGGATTGTTTCCTAGAAGCCCCCCCCCCCCCTTTCAAAGCACTTGTTCTTGCAGTTCTAACCCCTCCTCTCACTTCGCTATGATTGCTCCTACTCTCCATACCCCGTCATCGCTCTCCTTGCGAGGAGCTTTTTATCGTTGCAGCCCATCTCTGCTTTATAAGCCCGCAGATAGATGCTAATTTCTCCCCAAGGGCTTGTTTTCAAGGAATTGCAGGTGTCTGTGGATGACCTACTGTTATCTGTGCTCGCAAACAACACGAACCAGGAGCACCTTTTGGTTTCAGGGCAAGTCAATCATTCCGAAGGGGGGCGTCTTCATCTCACCTCCACTCTGGCAGTGTCTCCTCTTTCTTTTTTGTCTTTTTTTGCTCTTTCTCTATCACACCCTCTGTCTTTGCCTTTTCCATTCTCTCTCTTTTGCTCATATCACATGAGGAGGAAAAGAAATAATGGAGACACATTGTGTCTTTCCTGCTGAGGAGGCGATGAACCCTCAGTATGGAGTAGAGGAGAGCCACTGTGGCTTATAGGGTTGGAGGATAAAGATGAATCTACCCGGCTTTGCCAGTCACAGCACAGATGATGCTGGAAGGGTTACATCCAAACAACCTCCACACACGTGTCTTTCCTACGATGCCTTTGTATACTTCACATTTTATTAAAGGAATAGTCAAAAATAAAAATTTTGTCATCATTCACTCATACTCATGTTGTTCCAACCCAGTATTAATTTCTTACTTCTGTGTCAGGGCTTCTGTATTCCTTACAACGAACGTGGATGATGATTTATACTGACAAGCTCCAAAAAAGTACCATTAAAGCAGACCATATGACTCATGCACTATATTCAAAATCTGAGTTTTGGTAAATTTTTTTAACTTGCCCGCTTTGACCAGACACATAAAAAAACAATGGTGTTTGCCATCAGATACATCACACCTAGCACAATGCATCCAAAGATGCCATTTTTTAAATTGAACACAACCACAAATAAGACTTGAGAGCTATTATAGATTATCAATGAATAAGGGATATTTGGACTGTTCTTCACATAAAGCTACCATATGCAGACTTGAAATATAGTGCACAAGTTGTATGACATATGATGCTTTCTTTTCTTTCTTTTTTTTTTTTTTTTGGAGCTTGGCAGTATAAATCACCATCCACTTCCATTGTTTATAAATGAGATGCTTGGACATTCTGCCTAGTATCTGTTTTGTTCAACGGAAGAAAGAAAATAACATTAGTTTGGAACAACATAAGGTTGAATGAACTATTCCTTTAAAAAAGCTCTTTTCTCTTGTGCATAAGCCGGTACTAATTAAATAAAGTGTTTCCATGGATTAAACTGTGTCGTGCATTTTGAATCATCTGGCAAAAATATAACACTAGGTTGATATTACTGCAGTCTCAATGCTTGCTGATTCAAGTAGATTTGTTGGTAGAAACAGCATCCTTGATTTTCATTCATAATAAAAACTGGCTATTTGCTGGAGATTTGTCTAGTAATTGAAAGGCCAGTTGCCTGTACCACTGTTAAATTTTGTTATGTTCTGGGAACTTCCTCCTTATAAGCCTATACAACTTATAGTGGTCGACTGATATGTTATATTATTTCTGATATGTTATATGATATTTGGCTGAGAAAATTCAGAGATATATAGAAATATACACACATATATATACACAAACATATATATATACTGTATATTAGGCATGTAATGATACACAAATTTCACAGTATGATACGATACAATACAATACGAGCACCCACAAATGTTTCGCTCAGACTTATTCAAGGATTCGACATAAATGTCTTTTAAATCATAAATGCCACAACAGTGTCTGATATTGGCATCAAAAAGCAGAGCACTAAGTAACTTAAGCAAAAGCACTGCATTTATTTTGTTTGATTATTGAGAAAAATGTAAATTAACTCACAATTTTCATGTTTTTCTTGAGAAAATAAGTTTGTCTACACAAGTGGCGACCCGTGCATTTTAAGTCTTGGCCTTCAGTGCGATTCATGCCATTAAGAAAATACTGTTTCACAATGAATAAGACACCTTATGCCTATGGACATCATACATTACATCGCAGCCAAATAATAATACCAATTGACATTTTTAAAACACGTTCACGCCCGAAAGCCAAAACCAAGAAGGTTTAATACCAAGAAAAAGCTCTCTAATAATGTTTGCGATCTAAATGTTGCTTGCAATAATTTTTGTTTCGAAAGGGTAAATGGTTACTTTTCAAAACTCAAACTGACACTGAATGCTCAAGCAGCCTAATTTACACTTAGAAAACTCCTGATGTTGCTATAACAATGCAAAAAGCACTTACCAATTTACTTGAAGTGAAAATCAGTCCTCCTTTCCTGTTTACATCTCAGGTTTTTAAATCCATAAGGATCTCTTTCTCAGTGTTGATTGCGGCAGTGATGACAGCCGACTTGTCAGCTAGATCTTGCGCTCTTCGCTTTCAAATTATGTACATCACTTAAAGTGTGATTGCGTCACTCAAGGCCAGCTAGAAGGCCTCGACTGGGACATATCCTAAAGAATACACCCAACAAGAACAAATAAATCTGATTGGCTGATGAATCTGACAATCTGACTTTAGATGCCTATTCACTGTACTGTTGAGGGATTCTGTAGAAATTCTGAAGGCTTAACGGGATGGAGCTCAGACTCACGTGCTGCTTCGGATAAAGCGTTCGGCTATGGGCATGCGATTTGTGAACCAGTCGCCACGCTTCGCTTGTAATAATCAATTCTGATTGGATAAACTATTCATTGTTTACTATTCCTTTTTAGATGAATTAGGAGTGGAAAGCGATTGAAAATAAATAGGCAAAAAGGTGAAGAAATATTAATTTATTAGACATGTTAGGCCAGCAGAGAAGGCTTTGATATTTTTTTACACCCCTACTTTATATATACAAATACATATACATACTGTATACATATACATATATCCATATCACTCGATGACCATGCGCTACACGGACGGGTTTAGCCATTTCGCACCCTCTCTGTGTTTACATCAGTGTGTCCTACAGAATGCGTTTACATACGCACCCTCCCGAGAACGATGACGGGAGAATACCCCCCCAGGAGTTCGGGGCCCCCCTGCAGCCGTGGGCCCCGGGGCTTAAGCCTGAGTGTAAGCATGTAAAGGTACCCATGAAAATTAATTACAGTTGAAGTCAGAAGTTTACATACACCTTTGCCAAATACATTTAAACTCAGTTTTTCATAATTCCTGACATTTAATTGTAAAAAACATTCCCTGTCTTAGGTCAGTTAGGATCACTATTTTAAGAATGTGAAATGTAAGAATAATAGTAGAGAGAATGATTTATTTCAGCTTATTTCTTTCATCACATTCCCAGTGGGTCAGAAGTTTACATACACTGTTAGTATTTGGTAGCATTGCCTTTAAATTGTTTAGCTTATGTCAAAAGTTTTGGGTAGCCTTTTACAAGCTTCTTAAAATAAGTTGCTTTGGCCCATTGCTCCAGACAGAACTGGTGTAACGGAGTCAGGTTTGTAGGCCTCCTTGCTCGCACACACTTTTTCAGTTCTGCCCACAAATTTTATATCAGATTGATATAAGCCCTGACCGGCTTTGTGATGGCCACTCTAATACCTTCACTTTGTTTTCCTTAAGCCATTTTGCCACAACTTTGGAGGTATTCCTGGCTAATGTTTTGAGATGTTGCTTCAATATATCCACATAATTTTCCCTCCTCATGATGCCATCTATTTTGTGAAGTGCACCAGTCCCTCCTGCAGCAAAGCACCCCCACAACAAGATGCTGCCACCCCCATGCTTCACGGTTGGGATGGTGTTCTTCGGCTTGCAAGCCTCATCCTTATTCCTCCAAACATAACGATGGTCATTATGGCCAAACAGTTCAATTTTTGTTTCATCAGACCAGAGGACATCTCTCTAAAAAGAAAGATCTTTGTCCCTATGTGCACTTGAAAACTGTAGTCTGGCTTTTTTATGGCGGTTTTAGAGCAGTGGCTTCTTCCTTGCTGAGCAGCCTTTCAGGTTATGTCGATATAGGACTCATTTTACTGTGGATATAGATACTTGTCTACCTGTTTCCTCCAGCATCTTCACAAGGTCATTTGCGGTTGTTCTGGGATTGATTTGCACTTTTCGCACCAAACTACATTCATCTCTAGGAGACAGAATGCATTTCTTTCCTGAGCAGTATGATGGCTGTATGGTCCCATGGTGTTTACACTTGCATACCATTGTTTGTACAGATGAACGTGGTACCTTCAGGCATATGGAAATTGCTCCCAAGGATGAACCAGACTTGCGGAGGTCCACAATTTTTTTTTCTGAGTTCTTGGCTGATTTCTTTTGATTTTCCCATGATGTCAAGCAAAGAGGCACTGAGTTTGAAGGTAGGCTTTAAAATACATCCACAGATACACCTCCAATTCACTTCACCAGAAGCTAATTGGCTAATTGTCTAAAGGCTTGACATAATTTTATGGAATTTTCCAAGCTGCTTAAAGGCACAGTTAACTTAGTGTATGTAAACTTCTGACCCACTGGAATTGTGATATAGTCAATTAAAAGTGAAACAATCTGTCTGTAAATAATTGTTGGAAAAATTACTTGTGTCATGCACAAAGTAGATGTCCTAAATGACTTGCCAAAACTATAGTTTGCTAATATTAAATCTGTGGAGTGGTTAAAAGAGTTTTAATGACTTTAATGACTGTATGTAAACTTCTGACTTCAACTGTAATTGTTATCTTCCAACATACATTGCCATCATACATACATTTCCCACATAATGCATTTCCATCCTTTTATTTTAAATGTTATAGCTTGCAGAAATCATGAAAATAACAACAATAGATAGCTTTTGCCTCGAGGTCAGCTGCCTTTTCAAAAAATGCTGCCTTTATATACAAAGTCAAAGGCTTGTCCTCAGTATTTGCAAGGACCCCTTTTCAATATTTTTCACAAAAATGTGACCGACTCACTCATTGCTCCTCTCCCCAGCCTCTTAAATGTTTGAATCCCCCAGGATACAAAAACCTTTTTAGGTTTAAGTGCAATTAATTATATGAAAATAATTAGTTAAAAAGTTAATGTAATTAATCATGCCCCCAAACAGTAATACAGAATTTTCCTACCATCGGAGCAATTCAAGCTTGCTGTACCACCTTGATATTTTTGTGAATCTGTGGCATCTTGGGGCAGTCAGCGCAACTTCAGTTGTTCAAGCAACACACCTCGTCAAACAAACAATCTTTTTCTTTCGGTACTTGCCGATACAAAATACCTGTTTTTTGTTTTATTTTTTATGAATTCAATATCAACAGTTAATTTCAGTTTTATCATCAAAATGGTGTCTAAATAAATAAATAAATTCAAAATGTAATCAAATGAATATAGAACAATGCATTTTCAACATAATATTGTTTAAACAATTTTCTAATTAAGTGCTTTTATGCAGAACCTCACAGCATAATCCAAAATACAATATTGCAGTTATTTTTGTCAAATAAAGTGCTGCATAACAGAACATCACAGATATCAGATATTGTACAATTATAATACAATTACTATTTTATTACTATTAGTAGTAGTAATAGTAGTATTACAGTGAATATTACATAAATATACAGAACTGATATATTTCTTTTTTCCATTAAAGTTGAGCTTTTATTTTGGCAAAGCTTTTATTTTGATGCCCTTTCTTTCTCGTGTGTGTGTGTGTGTGTGTGTGTGTGTTTTTTTTTAAAATTATTTTTATGTGGAGCATTTTTACGAGCACGAGTATAAGTATATGTGTGCGGTATCGGACCCGATGCCAATAACAGAATTGTTATCAGCATTCCTAGAATTTAGGGATGTCGAGATGCGTTTTTAACTTGACACAGCATTCTAAAAAACAGGACTTATGAGAGACCCTGAAAACACTGAAGTGAGACGTGACGTAACCAATGTGAGATGCTCCAAAAGCGTCCGCCTGGTGCACGAGAACATAGACCAAAAATTTAAAATAGTGCAGAGGAAGGTTGGCCAATAATAGGGTTATGTTCGATGATATGGAAATACAACTATTAAACAAACAATATTTTAACTTTTAAAGCCACTTTTTGTATTGGCTAAATGCTTTACTTGTCTGTTGCCACAATATGTGGTATCTATATGATGTAATGAATTTTAATTATTTGAATTATAATATTGTGGGTGCAGATTCTGTGTGAGCGTGCTAACAACCTGCAAGGGAGAAAACAAGCCAGTGCAGGCATCGTGCCCTCTGTCAATAGTGGCATTGAGTAGTTAATAGTAATATTCAGTTCTTTTGAGACATAAGCAACACTGTCACAGCGAGAACATTGTGAAGGTTGCTCATCATCTAGAGATGAATCAACTCCGCTGTCTCCCTATGGGTCTGTGCAATGATGACTTGAGTATGTTTCCTCCAATATAAACATCACAGAAGGTGGCAAGAAGAGAACATCGCTAGACACCTACAGCACATCTCTTTTTCAGGTAAGAGACATCTCCATCTGAGACATCTGTTTAAAACACAGCACAGCTCCAACACCATCCTAATAACACTGTCCTATTTCCATTCCTTGGCCCTCAGAAGAATTCACAGCCCCTGCAGATAGCTGGTAATCAAGGCCCTGTAGGTCACGTACTGTTATTGGAAGCTCCAAATAATTGAGATACAATTCTTTTTTAGTAGACTGTGTAGCAAAAATAAAAGCTTTTTGTCTAATTAAGAGCTTGCAGGAACATGCAGCTTGGACCATCAGCAGGGGGATGATGGGAGACAGATGGGATTTAGCTAATTGCTGCTTGTTTCATTAAGGCTGATACGCCTGTTGCGTCTCCTTCGTTAGCTCGGTACATCATGTGCACTATGGGCCGCTCAGGTCAGCAGAGCGATTTGCAGGGAGACAGTGATCTCGGTAGAGCCCTTAATCGACAATGCCCCGAAGCCACTTCCTCCCACAATGCAAATGCAATTTTAGTTCCTCTCTCTGCACTCATTTGAAATTTATATCTATTTTTTCTTTCTGGTCAGGTTGCCTGCAGTATGTACACTGAGACTAATTACTGCCTCCTTGTGTCTTTTTGTCTTCAATCAACCTTTATTCCCTTTTGAGAGTTTCATGAGCGTGCTCTAAACACATTGGAATATGGAGACAAAACCTTGTCTGAGCAAAGGAAACTTTGCTCAAACAAAAGTCTGCATCAGTAAATATTAGGGGGAAAATTCACTAAACATCTGTGCTATATTTGTGCGTGGTATTTCAGCTCAAAACACTTGTATTATATTCACTAACCAGGCACTTAATACGTTGAAATAGCATTGTGCCATATTGAAATTATAGTTCTTTTCAGCACAATCATGCCTCCTTTCTATGTAATTAGGCTGTTTATGGATCTTGCTTTATACACAACACACAACGGCATTTGCCTGGCACTATTAACATTTAGCTATTACTGCCTACGGAAAGCAGGCGGTAAACTGAACTTTATTGTGTACGTTTTCTAGTGGCCATATGCTACGTTCACGTCGTGTCGGAATTACTGTAATTACGAGATGGCAGCTTGGAGGTTGTACTCAGAGCCGTTCACATCTTGGGAATTCTGAATTTATTAGTTTCTATGACAACACTCATACAGACAAAACGGCTTTGTTATTGATAACAGCAAAATATGGACTTAAATATTGATCTGTTTCTCACACACACCTATCAGATCGCTTCTGGAGACATTGATTTAACCACTGGAGTCATATGGATTATTTTAATGCTGACTTTAAAATTAAAAATTTTGGCACCCATTCACTTGAATTGTATGGACCAAAAGAGCTGAAATACTCTTCTAAAAATCTTCATTTGTGTTCTGCTGAAGAATGAAAGTCACACACATGGCATAAGTGTGAGTAAATGATGAGAGAATTTTCATTTTTGGGTGAACTATTCCTTTAAATTGAAGGTTTGACTGCATTTCCACACAAAAGAAAAAGATGTGTTTGTAGAATGTAACTCTAATTCTAACTGATATCTTGTTATTTCATGGTATGAAAACATGATCTATAATAATGGCTTCAAGCAAAGAACTAATGCAAATTAAATTTTGAACCTTCCCAATGTAACACTTAAATTAGTATAGCCATCTTAGTTGACCTTTTGTAGAAGTACACCATATTATTAAATTCACAAGCAGTCTTGCCAGGGTAGGGTTCATACAGTATGTTATTTCACAAGATTACTCATATGGCTGTCAAACTGATGCTGCCTTTTCAGTGTGACATTTCCTTAAGCTCATGGACAGAGTCTCAATCTCTCTGCTATATGTTATTCGTTTTGTGGATCACAAGCTCCACAATGGTCCAGAATCCACCGGGAGCAGAACATTGTGCCTCTTCCATTTCTCCTCACAGATATTAATGATTTCCAGGCTGGTTGGTGAGCAATTCTGGAGCCTGTGGGTGTTTATTCAAGCAGGTCCCAGAGCAGTTTTCACCACCCACAGCTAAGATACAGTGGAGGATGACTGATCTTGGCAATTGTTGTTGTCCTCATGTAACCCACACTAATACATTGCACGTCTTCATGGAACAGATCCCAAGAGTCTCCCATGCAGCTGTCAATTATACTAGTGTTTTTCAATGGTTAAACGAAGGTTTTGGGGTGATACACAAAGCTTATGTGCCCCACAAGGACCTAAGCTGCTCCCAGCCTCATTAAACATCATGTCAGTGGAGCAGCACCTGTGTCTTCTGTGACCTACAGCTGAGTTTCATTACTGAGAGAGAGCAACGGATGCCAAGAGGAGACGCATGCAAATACCGCAGCATTGCCTGCGGAAAACATGGTACCATTTGTTATTATTATTTCTCTCACAGCAGATGCCTTCATCCAGGACAAATTACGCAAATTTGGCCGTACTCTTTGCATATTATTGATTTAAAGAGTGTGACAGAGAATGGGGGAGAGGAAATTCGCCATAAATGTAACACTTCAGAGATGGGCCTTTATTCCCGAAACACTTTATCCCCCAAGGAGGGGGCTGGAGAGACTGGCATTATCACTATAAGAATACCAATGGGGCTTTTATGTCGGGTTGGAATAATTCATGGTAAGCCGTAGAGAATGGAGAGACATGCAGTGGCATACTGTTTGGCATGAATGTGGAGGTGTGTGGGAGAAGCTGGATGGATTGTAAAGACTACCAGCTTTTCAAGGTCAGGAGGCAATGAACCATGAATTGATAACCACTGCAATTACTGACCAGCAAGATTCTGTGAATAAAAACATCATAAAAGAAAACTGTGTTGCATACGGTTGCAAGTGTTTCATGTCAACATTATAGTTAAACTTTGACATATTCCTGTTCACTTGGAGAGCCTCCTTATTCCCAGTGTCAGAAGGCATTATCTATTTACTGACCTTCTGATGAATTCTTCTGATATATTGCACACAAAACTGTAAAGCACGATCATTTATATATAATTTGTTTTCTGTGAATTATTTTATACTTATTACTTTTGGACAGACAGAAATACTGGTCACAAAATCTGCACATATTTACCACTATTTTTGCTGTAAAACCATTTACACATATAAACATTTACACTCAGTGACCACTTTATTAGGAACACCTGTACACCTACTTATTCATGTGATTATCTAATCAGCCAATCGTGTGGCAGCAGTGTAGTGCATAAAATCATGCAGATACAGGTCATGAGCTTAAGTTAATGTTCACATCAACCATCAGAATGGGGAAAAAATGTGATCTCAGTGATTTTGACTACAGCCAGTGCCAGCCAGACATCACTTTAGTCTTTTGACTTCAGAGGATGAACTGATGCCAACTCCAACTGTAAGACATGGGATACTTCATATGACACTGCCTGAACCTTGGACTTAGGATGGACCCCACAGAACCTCATCGAAATGCCCTGCACGTTGAAATGCGATGCACCTCATTAACCTCTGCCTGCATCACCTTTGTCTGTTGATGGACTACACTCTCGAAATGGAATTCATAGACTGTCATTTAATTGCCAACAAAACCCTTCATCAGCCAACTAACAAAGGACAATGCATCTATGTGAACTTCTGCAGTTAATCCAGGATGAACTTCAAAGACATTAGTCATTAATCTTAAAGTAAAAAAAAAAAAAAATAATAATCTTTTTTATTTATTTAAAAAAAAAACAAACGGACCATAACGCTTACTTAAGTTACACATTTAAAACCATGACTTGCACTGCACATGAATAACTAATATTAGCATTATATTCATGTTGTTTAGCCAGAGGGGAACTGGCCCCCACAGTGAGCCTGGTTTCTCCCAAGGTTATTTTTCTCCATTAACCAACATCTGATGGAGTTTTGTGTTCCTTGCCACAGTCACCTTCAGCTTGCTCACTGGGGTTATAAATACAATTATTATTAAATTATTTAATATCTATACACAATTTACAATCATATTTAATCACACTACACAATGATGACTCTAAGACTTTATAGATATTACAGTTTCATTTTATGTTAATGCATGATTTTCTGTAAAGCTGCTTTGAAACGATGTGTGTTGTGAAAAGCGCTATACAAATAAAATGACTTGACTTGAACTTTAAGATGCAGAAAATATATTATTTCTTAAAATAAATGTAACATTATGCCAAGCATTTTGCACAACTGCATAACATTTGGTGGGTCGCAACCCAACCTGCCCCCAGTGTAGAGACGCCACTGCCAGCCACATTTACATTAGTTACATTACATCTATTATACACTCGGAATATGAAATATTGACTGTGCTTTTACACATTGGGGTCATGGACCGTGCTAATCTTTCTGCTCTGTTCCCCACAGCCTCTGAAGATGCACTGCAGTAGCTGCGCGCTGGTCACCAGCTCTGGTCATTTGACTGCTGGGGGTCGAGGAAAAGAGATCGATCAGGCAGAGTGCGTCATCCGAATGAATGACGCGCCCACAGCCCACGGTTACGGCTCGGACGTGGGTCACCGCACGAGCCTGAGGGTTATCGCTCATTCCAGCATGCAGAGAGTGCTGCGCAGCCGCCATGAACTCCTCAACTCCAGTCAGGACACGGTCTTCATCTTCTGGGGACCCAGCAGTTACATGCGGCGTGACGGGAAGGGTCTGGTTTATAACAACCTGCGGCTTATGAACCAAGTTCTGCCAAAACTGAAGGTCTACATCATCTCCTGGCAGAAAATGCTACAGTTTGATGAGCTGTTCAAAAGAGAGACAGGCAAAGACAGGTAATGAGCTCTTTATGACATATTTGCTAGGGATTGAAATATATGACAAATACGATATGGGTTATTTTTGTGTAAGTGTCTGATAACCAATATGCATATCTGATTTTTAAGTGTTGTTTTATTTTTTGCTTTTAGACACATTAATAACAATAATTTTCAATTATGTGAGTTCATCTTTGTTTTAAACTATTGGTTTAATTATCGGTTAACCCGATCTTAAAGAACCGATAGCTGATTAAGTGGAAAAGTGCAAATGTCAGTAAAAATATGAGTCAACCTGATTAAAAATTGGATATGCATATAGGTTACAGTTCTCTCAAAAGAGAGAAGGGCAAAGACAGGTAATGAGCACTTTATGACATTTTTACTAGAGATTGACAGATATCGTTTTTTTAATGACCAATACCGATACTGATTATTTTTATGTTTAAGAGTCTGATAACCAATATGCATAGTAGATTTTTAAGTATTGTTTCTTTTTTTTTATTTGGACTATCTAACTTATCAATAACTTATCGATAGGCCTGATCTTAAAGAACTGATAAACGATTAAGTGGAAAATTGTAAGTATCAGTAAAAATATGGGTCAAACAGATTAAAAATCGTATATGCATATCAGTTACAGTTTAATGAGCTGTTCAAAAGATAGATGGGTAAAGACAGATAATGAACATTTTTATTAGAGAACGACAAATATTGTTTTTTTATGACTAATACAGATTTAAATTTTGTGTCCGATAACCAATAGGCTGATATTAAAGAACTGTTACACGATTAAGTGGAAAAGTGGAAATATCAGTTAAAAATATGGGTGAAACACATTATTGGTCTTTGTCTAATTTTTACAACCCAATTTGAAATTGTGAGGCCTATTTTAGTATCTGTCCTGATGTTGTCCAGAAAATGTGTTATAATTTACTATTTTCATGATACATTGTATAAAGCTAAGTGGAAAAATGTTTAAACCCATTTCTGGATATAAATGGATCTGCAGAACACGATTAACCGAGAGCATGCATTTAAGTGCCAATAATGTGCGTGTGGCATGCCCTAATTTGTTATTACCTATTTTTACTTAAAAGAGATGTTATATGGGAACACTGGGAGGTGTCCTAGAATGGAGTCTGCAGAGGCCATTCTTATTCCAGAATTTCAGATCTCTGAGAGGACCAACCTCTTTTTCTCATTTAACTCTAGAATCACAAGGGAAATCAGTTTTTGAAGGTTTCTAGATTTAAACTTTAAGTCTGGATCACCATTTAATCAAAGGGAAAAGGAGGTTAGAGTGTGGAGAGAATGGGGCGGGATATAGTCTTTTTTTTTTCAGAAGACATTCAGTAGAGATTGTAATGTTATAAGCTGATTGCTGTTCTCATATGATGTATAAATGTACATCAAAATACAAATGCTAACAAACAATGCTAAATTCAAATGCTAAAATCCAACAAACCAAACTTAACCATCCAACTTATGATAGCAAAATGAATAGTATAGTCAACTATTAAAAGGGAGGAGAAAACACTTACCTGTATCATATCTTTTGTTGCTGATGTCCTTGAGCAAAACCAGGTGAGAGCCATGCGTTTGCTATTTTTGGTTCTCTCACCTTAGCTGGTTTAAACTGGTTTAACTGATCTTCTAGCCTGTCTAAGCAAGTGTTTAGCTGGTCGGCCATCTGATCTCCCATTCTGACCAGTTGACCAGTGCCCAAAACACTTCTGAAACCAGCAAAACAGACCAGCCTAACAAGCTTGGCCAGGCTGGGAGAACAGCTAACATAATTTAAGCTGGGTCTTTTTTTCTTCAGCAGTGTACTGTTCTAGAATAAATTTTGAATAGTTTATGTACTGTTAATCTGCGTATTCACACCTATCTTTGTTTATTTTATCCCAATCCAGTCATTTATATGGTGACCACTAATCTCATTATGATATGTGTCATTCTGCATCTCTCATTAGTGAATGCATCAAGTCTGTTTATGTGTACCATCAAAAAAAAAAAAAAAAAACTAAAGTATCGTCAAAACTCTTTGGAGGCTCATTAGTAAGAAATGCAAATACTAGCACTGATGAATTCGCTTAGAATGATACAGCCAAGTGTTTTGTAGCACTGGTCCCTTATTACCACAGCAGTCTTATTGCAATAGTCAGAGTGTGTCTTTCATCTTCTATCTGTTTCTTTGGTGTTATTCTCCAAAGTGGCAATTGAAAATGGGGAAGTGAAAATGAAAGACCAGAGATTGCTGTGAGAATCATATCAATGAAAAACTGTTTCTCTAAGATGGCTAAGATTATGCCAAGCAGTTAGACTGGCAAAGGGAGGCTGCTGTTGTTTTTATTGGTTTGATCAATGTTTTACATTGATCGAATTTCAAAGAGCTGGTCTATCAAATGTTGCTCTAAGATAAAGAGACAGAACCATTGCAAATAAATAACGCATTAATCAGAAACAGTCAGATACCAATCATTCTCATTTTTAGGGCAAACCTTTGCAAGGTTACAGTGGAATTAGGGTTGGGAGCAAATATATTTGTTACACTTTTTAATAACTACATGGTATAAAGTATTTGTAAAGCATTAGTTTATAGTTAATTGACCATTTGTAAATTATTGTTCGTACATTATTAATACATTAATAAGCTGCATATAAATACTATGTTATTTGTTTTTATTACACGGCTCTCTGGAATACTCTATTCTGATTAGTTAATAGCGCCATCCAGCGGTCTGATATTGCTCTGTGATAACCGCACATCCGGGTATTTAGATGTATCAGACTGCTTATCCAGGTTCTGCGAGCTGTCTCTCCTGCATCTTGGCTCACTGTGCGATCTCTATAAGTAAGCTAATAAAATAATTTAAACACAAATCAATGTTTCACATGCATTTATTTATATGGCAAGTAGCCTTGTAATAGGCTGAATATCGAGGAGTCAGACAGTCATTTTACAAAGTAAACACCAACAGAACTCCAATGCAAACTAGAGGTTGATTCAGAATCAGAATCAGAATAAGCTTTATTGCCAAGTGTTCATGTACACAGAATTGAGGAAAAAACAAGTGCACACAGAACATTACAGTGAGACACAATAAAACAAGGTAAGAGTATAAATAAATATACAAATAATAGGAAATATAACAGAAAGGCATATGTACATGTGCAAGTGGTAATGTATGAGCAAGGTAGGGAAATATACATTTATTGAATTAAATATAAGTGAATTTACATGTGTACATGAGATATTTATTTACATTATTCCAGCTGTTCAGCGATTTCTTTCTTCTCAAATTACATAATTTCAATGCAAATCAATATTTTATGTCCATGTATTTATTTATTTGGTTAGTAGACGTGTAATAAGTGGGATAATGTACAGTCATCCGGTTGTTATCACAAAATCCCTGTAGGGGTTTATTGTGTGATAACAACCGGCTGACTATACATTATCCCTTACATATTAACTTTAGCAAATGATTTATTATTGTTGAATAAATTCAGATATAGGCAGTTTGATCATGTTTTTTTATTCTTAGGAAACAACTTTTTAATCATACATAACTGATGTGTTTAGTTGATGCAAACCAGTGGTAAAGAAGTATTTATCTGAACATTAAGAAAGCAGAAATTCATGGTTAATAAAGATATCAAATATGCAATGAATTTGAGACATATTTCTACTTAATGTATTTTTTAATGTTTTAGGAGCACTTACTATTAAATAAATTAATGCTTAATAAAGATCTTAATAAAGCACTTACTAATTGCTGGCTGCGCATTTTACGTGACCTAATGTAAATTGAGAACTATATATGTTTAATTATACAGTTATTAACATGGTTCAACAGTAAGGAAGGCCTGTTGGCCCGGGGCAGCGTGAACATTTCGGCCTTTCAGGCCAGTACTACGTTGACACTAAATCTTAAACAGTTGAATTCAGAAGTTTACATACACCTTAGCCAAATGTATTTAACTCAGTTTTTCTCAGTTCCTGACATTTAATTGTAGAAAACATTCCCTGTCTTAGAAAAGTAGTTTGGTGTGAAAAGTGCAAATCAATCCCAGAACAACAGCAAATGACCTTGTGAAGATGCTGGAGGAAACAGGTAGACAAGTATCTATATCCACAGTAAAAACAAGTCCTATATCGACATAACCTGAAAGGCTGCTCAGCAAGGAAGAAGCCACTGCTCCAAAACCGCCATAAAAAACTAGACTACAGTTTGCAAGTGCACATGGGGACAAAGATCTTACTTTTTGGAGAAATGTCCTCTGGTCTAATGAAACAAAAATTGAACTGTTTGGCCATAATGACCATCGTTATGTTTGGAGGAAAAAGGGTGAGGCATGCAAGCCGAAGAACACCATCCCAACTGTGAAGCATGGAGGTGGCAGCATCATGTTGTGGGGGTTGCTTTGCTGCAGGAGGGACTGGTGCACTTCACAAAATAGATGGCATCATGAGGAAGGAAAATTATGTGGATATATTCAAGCAACATCTCAAGACATCAGCCAGGAAGTTAAAGCTCGGTTGCAAATGGGTCTTCCAAATGGACAGTGACCCCAAGCATACCTCCAAAGTTTTGGCAAAATGGCTTAAGGACAACAAATTCAAGGTATTGGAGTGCCATCACAAAGCATTGACCCCAATCTGAAAATTTGTGTGCAGAACTGAAAAAGCGTGTACGAGCAAGGAGGCCTACAAACCTGACTCTGTCTGGAGGAATGTGCCAAAATTCCAGCCTTATTGTGAGAAGCTTGTGGAAGGCTACCCAAAACATTTGACCCAAGTTAAACAATTTAAATGCAACCAAATACTAACAAAGTGTATGTAAACTTTTGACCCACTGGGAATGTGATGAAAGTAATAAAAGCTGAAATAAATCATTCTCTCACATTCTTAAAATAAAGTAGTGAACCTAACTGACCTAAGACAGGGAAAGTTTTCTACAATTAAACGTCAGGAATTGTGAAAAACTTCAACTGTACTTGGTAATAAAGCTAATTCTGATTCTGATTCTGACATTGACCCCATTTTGCAGAGTTACTGACAAGCTCTATCTCCCATCAATAATTTTTGCATCAATTCAAATCTGTTTACCTTTTCCTGTGGTGCTAGTGATAGCGTGTTGCGCAAACCATGTCAGAGCCATAGGTTTACTCCACTGATGGTTAGATTTAGGCTTGGGGTTTGGGTTAGGGAGTAGGGTTAATAAAATAAGCATTCGACTTCACTGTATTACATAATTTACAATTACAAAAACAACAACTCTCATTTAGCACCACTCTGTGGACATTTCATCTGGTAACTGCTCACACGTGCCCATATGTTCAGCACTTGCAGCTTCTGTAACTGAGGGCAGTGATTAGAATTTCGGTAAGCATAAACCGTTTTCAGCTGAAGAACTTTCGACCTACTGTTGCCGAATGAGATCAGTCTGACCAAAAGTTAATCTGTTAACGACATGTGGTGATTAACGATAACAAATACTAATGGTAGTTGGGTATTTCTTCACATATTTTTTGTTTGATATGCTATTTTATCATAGTCAGTGTTATCTAGTATGCTTTCTTTGTTCTTAAATATTTTGCAGCATTTAGAGGTGAATTTATGAATGAATGAACTACTTAAGTACTTAATAAATGATTAGACTTCTGTATTATACTTTTGCATCGTTTATGAAGCTTGAAGAGGCGGTCACCAGAAACTGCAATTGTATGAAATCCAAGTCTCTTAACCACTGTCAACAAATATTTGAAGTTGTAGTTTGTGTTTCAGAACATTTTAAAGAAAAAGAACCCTAGACACCTTCAAGAAATTCATGCTGATGATGTTGAAAATCATGCATTGTTGGCCATGTATAAATGGTCATGCAAGTTTGGGAACACTTGACAGTCAAGATGCAGTGCCTTTGCTCTCTGGCCTGCCAGTGTGAGTGTGACAGACAGCCCTGCGGCACAAACACGACCCAGTGTTCTGCATTTTGTTTTTCTATGACTTTTTCTACGGCCACTCTGTTCTTTCTTTTCTGTTTTTCTCTCCTTCCACTCAAAGTAGTTTTAATGCACCCATTCACATATGCAGGCTTATAAACAACATTGCTTTGAAGAAACTTTTCTGTCAAAGTGTGTTCTAAGTGTTTTTTAAGTAAATGTATGCAATAGGTTTCCATGGTATCTAAATAGCATTTGCTGATTTGTGGCAAATGCTGAATATTTGGTTGGTTAATGTATACAAGTTCAGTGTAATGACTTTGCTAAAATAGAACCTCGCACTTGAATTCTCTGGATAACTGGAATTCAGATGTTGTGGTCATCCACTGTGCTGCCATGAATTTATGAGCAGTCTCACAGATATACTGTACCACTCTCTCTCTCTCTCTCTCTCTCTCTCACACACACACACACACACATACACACACAGGTGTAAGAGCTGTTCATGCACTAAACATTGCCATGCATGATCATCTTCAAATAAGAGGCTCAGACTCCCAGTTGGTAAGTGAGAAAGTATTGGGATTCATAAAAAGAGTGTCTATATGATGCAACTCAATAGTTAACAGGGAAGAACAAACCCAAGAAATAATCTAAGCCTCGACTGATGCAATAGGTTTATGCCTTTGGATAAATCTTTATTCTTGGATGGTTTCTGAGACTATAGGCTTAATGAAGTGACCTTGAACTGAGTCATACAGTCTATAATGAGTAAAACAGTGTCAAGCTGAAATATCCAGAAACTTTACATGTGCATTACAGATGATTCTTCATTTTAATTGGTTGTTCCACCTTTATTATACAATGGAGCAAGAATCAGCAGGGGCCTGGTGATATGATATTATATGAATACCTGGGTCACGATATAATAACATTGCAATTCTGTATGTATAGTGTTTTGCAATTCAAAAGATCGCTGTTGATTTATTGCGTTATTTTAGTGCGAATAATTATATTAAAATATTTACAGAATTAATCATGCTTCCTGAGCCATACGTAAATTCTGAAATAAAAGATCGTGTTTTCCGACCATCAGAGCAATTCAAGCTTGAAGTACATGTAACTTTGTGTCAGTGTGCCTTAGCAAACCTCATGAGCAGCACTGCCACAGAATGAGAACCGGTTACACCGGACGTGTTCATGGCAGCTGGATGAAGCATAACAGAATGCGATTTTCAATGTTTCAAATACTTTAACTTGACACAAGTCCTAATATTTTCTGAATATATTTATTATATACAGTGCATTCATAAAGTTTTCAGACCCCTTCACTCACCTTTATTTTACATGCACTTATGCAAACATAAAGCATTAAACTGACAAACACAAGAGGGAGCATATTACACAGTTTACTAACCAGGTATAACATACAGATATAATATAACAACAGAGCATATTTGATGTTTTATGTACAGTACAGTTATTAGGGGTAGGATTATGGACTAATGAGATTTTTTCTGTGGATGGGGCTATCCAACAAAACAGCACTAAAGTAGAAGCCATATGACCAGATGTACTGTTGCTTGTCACATTGGTAGCTGGTTTGGACAAAAACTCAGATTCACACAACTAGTCTCATGACAAACTATAATAATTTGCACAAGATGGCAAAATCTGAAGATATCATATGTCTTAGCTTGAAAAAAAAGTACGACCTTTATTCCCAAAGACAACAACCAATCAATAAAACGGATTTGAAATCGATACAATACAGTCATTTAATTTTGGCTTGCCTCCTATCCAACAATTTATTTTAAGACAGTAAACATCTGTAAACAAATTTGGTTACTGATTACAAAGTTTTTGTACAGGCCAACTCATCTGATTTATTACGATTTTGCCATCTCGTACTATTATTACGACTAGAACTCGATGAGATTGAGCTGGATTTACATGGAAAATATGCCTTTTATCCCTAGTTGCTTTGCATCGTGCCTGGTTAAGAGACCGTTTTATACTGAATATCATACAAATTAATGTCACAGCTATGATGTTATTTGAAAATAACAAACAATCTTGAGTGTTTTGTTGCTTTTATACAACTGTTACGAATGTTATACATTGCAGTTACTTTACTATCAGTGGACTGGAAGTCAGAAGAATGATACATTCTGCCATATACGGATGTAAAATGTGCTGTTATCATAAACAAAAGCATGATTCTAACCATTTCCAGACAATAGATCAAGCTGTTGTGTAAAACTTATCAACAACTCTAAATGCAAAGCTTATAAATGACCAGGGTACTAGACATAATGATTTATCTATGCTGAGGTTATAGTTTTGATGTTGATTAATTCCATTATATATTCTACCACATGCACCAGGGATTATTGACGTGGCATCTGCCTGACCGTAGATGAATACTCTGTTGTCTGAGGTAATTTAACAGTAATCAGTGGCTTCTTATCAATCACGTCCAGGACTGTTGTTCACTAATGGTGTTTGTTTTCCTCTATTATTGTGTTATTTGTAGGAGAATCACCAGGGCTTTTATGTCAGAATGCAGGTTGGCAGAACTGATGAGCAGTTGATGATAACGTTGAGTTATAGAAATGATCCTGACAGCTGGATGGCATTCTAAACGGAACGGGATCTTGGGATTGCGTGTGCAGAATTTCTAACGGAATTGTCCTCTGGAATGTTAACTATAGCTTCACAGTTCAGTATGCATCTTATTGCTTTCAATGCAACTGCAGACTATCTCTCTCTCTCTCTCTCTCTCTCTCTCTCTCTCTCTCTCTCTCTCTCTCTGTCTATTTTTAGGAGAATCTCTAACTCCTGGTTAAGCACAGGCTGGTTCACAATGACTATTGCCTTAGAGCTTTGCGACAGAATCAATGTATATGGCATGGTGCCTCCAGATTTCTGTAGGTAAGTCGGAATTTAATGAGTTGCATTTCCATTTTAGCATATACTACTCTTTTCTGTCCCCTTGAATGCTTTTATAGAAAAAAAGTCTAATTTTAAGTAAACATTAAAAGGTTTTGAACTTTATGGTCTCTTTAATCAATTTCTGTTGTCTCTTTAATCACTATTTTAATCACTAAGTGTTGAAAGATAAAATTTGACAGAATTTTCCTCCATCCAGACATTTAAACTACCCCATCTATAATGTTTATTTAAAAATGTTTAAATGTGTAAAATTCTGCTTTTCACTTTGTCACATGAAATACTTTTTCTGTTCATTTAATATTTATGTGTACAATTTGTTATTTTTCAATAACACACAGAATCACTGTCCCCAATACTTTTTTCCAGAGGGGTTTCTATTTGATTATGATGGAAACAAGTGACGGAAAGCTCAACTTTGCCATGGCAGGAAAGTGACAGTTTGAAGATCAGAAATGTCATTAATTTTAAGATTTTTACATCATGACCTGAGAGTAGGTTTATTAGGTGTGATTGCCAGATCAGTATTTGAGAATTTTATTTCAGAAACAATCTATTTATTTTTATCGTTATAAGTTCAATCCAACTTTTTCTGTTAGCAAGTCCAAGACATATTGAACTTTTCCTCCAAAAAGTGAAAAGATTTAACATGTGTCATTACTATCACAAATAATATTAAAATCCATACCACCACAAGTTATACCTAATTCCACTTGAAGGATGATCAAGGCCATGATCAGACCAGTATTCGAGGACATGAGATAAAAGTTTTAACTAGGGCTGTCAATCACTAAAATTTGCTATTCTAAGTAATTACATAATATGCAGATTTATTAATCAAATTAATCCCAATCTAAATAAATTGCACTCTAAATCGATAATAAGATTATCTGCTGAGAAAGGCCCCCAAATAACAATAATTTAATATATGCTTAGATACTTATAAAAAATATTTAAATTCTATACAGTAAATACAGTATATATACACTATATATATTAGGGCTTTAATTTAGGGATTAAAATAAAAAATCGATTACATGACATGCTGATTAATTAATCAGTTAATTGCAATTAATCACATACATCATTATTTGCTAAGAAAGGCCCCCAAATAAATATAATTCATATAAATAATGCATAATAATTCAAATATTTATAAATATAATATGTAGGGCCTATAATAAATGTACAGTATAATATGGATTGAAATTCAGTTTGAAATAAATTGCCTTATTGTGGCAGATGAATAAAGCATTGAATAGACAAAACAAAAAGTGGTTTAAGAACTCTATATATATATATATATATATATATATATATATATATATATATATATGTATATATATATATAATTATCTGATTCTCATATCACTGAACAAGTCTACAGTAATTTGTTTTGCACTGAGTTTGTCAACGTGTCCAGTTCTCACAGGACGGATGTGTTTGGAGCATCTCACTGGTATTCAGCATCATAAACGTGCATTTCTAGAACACTGTGTCAAGTTAAAAGTAGTGGAAACGTCCTGGTTACTTTCGTAACCTCCGTTCCCTGATGGAGGGAACGAGACGTTGTGTTGATGTAGTGACACTAGGGGTCACTTTTGGGAGCCCGAAACACCTCTGGTCTTTGAAAAAAGGCCAATGGGAATTGGCGAGTGGTATTTGCATACCACTCCCCCAAACGTACGGGTATAAAAGGAGCTGGTATGCAACCACTCATTCAGGTTTTGTGCTGAGGAGCCGAGACAAGGTCCCGGCCATTTCAGCGGGTAGTCCAGTGTTGTGGCAGGAGGGACACAACATCTCATTCCCTCCATCAGGGAAAGGAGGTTACGAAAGTAATCAGGACGTTCCCTATCTGTCACTCACTCGATGTTGTGTCGATGTAGTGACACTAGGGGTCCCTATACGAAACACCACAACTAGCTGAACTGTGTTACGTGAACTGGCAGTGCGAGAAGGGCAGACCACTGTGTGCCTCGTAGCCAGCGCACCAGGCCAACACGTAACCTCCCCCAACGCTGTTATGAGTGTTGAACGGCCCTTCAGGGACAAGTCGACTGCCCAAAAGTTAGGGACAGGCTAGCCCAGTCATGGCCTCTTATCCTCTTTTTTCTCTCCCCAAAAAAGAGTGAAATTTGTTAACCGACTGGGGCCACCAGTGTCTACGTCGGGGGGGTGTCACTCCCAAGGGGGGGGGGTATTTTGAGTAGAAATATGTCACATGGTCTTGCCGAGCCTTGTCAGAAGTATGTCATGTGGAGAAGTCCCATGATAGGTCCTACCCACCGGGGAAGGAATTTCTACAAACATAGTGACTGGGGCAGAGGGGCCTCTGCCCAAGGAAGACGCAGTTTACCAACAGGGAAACGATTTAGCGGAAGATATATGTCACATGGAGTAACCTATGTGGAACCAACACATGCGGAGCACCTACCCCAGTACAGGGCTTAGATAGCACATGTACTGAGCCTGCAGCGATTTTCTCCGCAAACTCGTCTGCCACAGGGCTCGGAGGAAGTCATCCAGGGAACACACTTTGTGAACACTACTGGGAGTCAACAGCGCACCGCTTCAGCTCAGGGGAGGCGAAAGGCACTATGCGCAAGCGATTCACCCGGCCAGCTGTCCCGGACTTACCTGTTCGTACCTAGCAAGACACGGGACGAAACCGGCTCAACCCGTAGATTGTAGAATCTTGTTGGGTGTTGCCCAGCCCGCTGCTCTGTAAATGTCTGTTAGAGAGGCGCCACTGGTCAAGGCCCAGGAGGCCGCCACACTCCTGGTAGAATGGGCTCATAGCCCTGCAGGGGGCGGCACGTCCTGAGCGTGATATGCCATTGCTATGGCGTCAATGACCCAGTGGGCGATCCTCTGCTTGGAGACAGTGCTTCCTTTCCGCTGTCCACCAAAGCAGACAAAGAGCTGCTCAGAGACTCTAAAGCTCTGCGTGCGATCCAAATAGATGCGTAAAGTGCGCACCAGACACAGCAACATCAGGGCTGGGTCTACCTCCTCCTGGGGCAGCGCTTGCAGGTTCACCACCTGATCCCTAAATGGGGTCGTGGGAACCTTGGGCACATAGCCCAGTCGGGGTCTCGGGATCACGTGAGAGTAGCCCGGACCAAACTCCAGGCATGTTTTGCTGACAGAGAACACTTGCAGTTCTCCTACCCTCTTGACGGAAGTGAGCTCAGTCAGGAGGGCAGTCTTCAAAGGGGCTCAAAGGGGGCTCCCCATAGACCCTGAAGAACTACAGAGAGGTCCCATGAGGAAATGAGGCATGGTCTGGAGGGATTCAACCTCCTGGCACCTCTCAGGAACCGGATGATCAGGTCGTGCTTCCCTAAGGACTTACCGTACACTGTGTCGTGGTGTGCCACTATAGCGGCTACATACACCTTCAAGGTGGAGGGGGACAGCCACCCCTCCAACCTCTCCTGCAGGAAGGAAAGCACCGATCCGACTGCGCATCTCTGGTGGTCTTCATGTCGGGAAGAACACCACTTAGCGAACAGATGCCACTTCAAGGCATACAGACGCCTCGTAGAGAGAGCCCTAGCCTGAGTGATCGTGTCTACCACCGCGGGTTGTAGGCCACTTAAGTCTTCCGCGTCCCATCCAGGGGCCAGTCATGGAGATTCAGAGGTCTGGTCACAGGTGCCAGATGGTGCCCCGTCCCTGAGAAAGAAGGTCCTTCCTCAGGAGAATTCGCCTGGGGGGTGCTGTCGTGAGGAGCGTGAGGTCCGAGAACCACATCTGGATGGGCCAGTAGGGTGCTACTAGGACAACCTGCTCCTCGTCCTCCCTGACTTTGCACAGGGTCTGTGCAAGTAGGCTTACTGGGGGAAACGCATATTTGCGTAGTCCAGGGGGCCAGCTGTGTGCCAGCATGTCTATACCGAGAGGTGCCTCGGTCAGGGCGTACCAGAGCGGGCAATGGGAGGATTCTCGGGAAGCGAACAGGTCTACAAGGACAGGCCAAAAGGGAGGACCTTGTACTGATACGCCCGACCCTCGAATGCAAACCGAAGGAATGGTCTGTGTCGAGGGAGAATCGTGACATGGATGTACGCGTCCTTCAGGTCTACCGCCGCGAACCAATCTTGATGCCGGACGCTCGCTAGAATGCATTTTTGCATCAGCATCTTGAACTGGAGACTGTGTTAAGCCCGGTTCAGTACTCGCAGGTCCAAGATTGGCCGCAACCCACCGTCTTTCTTCGGTACAATGAAGTAAGGGCTGTAAAACCCCTTCTTCATCTCAGCTGGAGGGACAAGCTCTATTGCACCCTTCCGTAGAAGGGTAGCGATTTCCGCGCGCATGGTAGCGGCGTTCTCGCCCTTCACCGAGGTGAAGTGGACGCCACTGAACCTGGGCGGATGCCTGGGGAACTGAATCGCTTAGCCGAGTCGGACGGTCCGGATCAGTCATCGCGACGGGTTGGAAAGCGCAAGCCACGCATCCAAGCTCCGGGTGAGGGGGACCAAGGGGACAATCTCGTCGGACATACCGGTGGGTGGGGCCTCGCGGCGGAGCGGAGCATGAGGTGCCATGTCGTGCCGTGGCCGTGCTGAGTTCAGGGACATCAAAGCACTTACCTGGCTCCTTGTGACCACCCCCGGAACAGCCTGGGATGGGTGGAGGAAGAGGTTTGTCCTCGTGACCCATGGAGACCATCACATCGGGTGCAGATTTGTGCCACAGCTGGGCGCACAGGGGCGGGGAGGCCGCCCGCCGCTGGAGCACAAAACCTGCCGAAATGGAATGTGGATGGTGGTCGTAATGACGGCTGTGCGCACTAGGTATGTGACCCAGGGAACGAGGAAACCGCTCTTTTGCTGAACTTTTGGGTACCGCAGCCACTTGGGCATGAGGCGAAATTAAATGAAAAGGTAACAAAAGATTCTCCTCCCGGCCCTGCACCAGGGGATGGAGTGGTCTGCTTACCAGCTCCAGAGCAGCTGGTTTCCTCGCCCCTGGGTCGCCCGTCTCTGGGGCGCTTTGAAGCCTTTCTCAGGTTCTTGGCGACCGTCCGTGAGACGGGTGGCGTCTGCTTCCTGTGGTGGGCTCCACGCCGGAGCCAGGCTGTGGGGGCGGGCTGCGGAGGAGCCTGTGCAGTCACCGCAGGAGGACGCCCTTGGCGACGAGCAGACGGGGTGCGGGATCTTGAGCCGCGCTGGGGCAGGATGTGTTGGATAGCTTCCGTCTGCTGCTTCACTGCCGAGAACTGCTGGCAAAGTCCTCGATGGTGTTGTGCCTTGTCGGCCTCTCCCATCTCGACCAGGTTGAGCCAAATGTGGTGCTCCTGGACCACCAAGGTGGACATCGCCCACCCGAGAGACCGCGCCGTGACCTTCGTCACCCGGAGGGCGAGGTCACTCGCCGAGTGCAGCTCCTGCATCAATCCTGGGGCGGAACTACCCTCGTGCAGTTCCTTTAGCGCCCTGGCTCGTTGGACTTGCAGGAGAGCCATGGCGTGCAGGGTGGATGCGGCTTGTCCAGCGGCATCATAGGCTGTCAGGGACGACATAAACCTACAGGCCCTGGACGGGAGCTTCGGGCACCCGCGCCAGGTGGTGGTGCTCTGCGGGCATAAGTGCACCGCGAGCGCCTTATCCACCGGGGGGATCACCGAAAACCCCTTGGCCGCCCCACCATCGAGGGTAGTGAGGGCGGGGGAGCTGAAAGATCGGGACCAGGCAGTAAAAGGTGCCTCCCAAGACCTTGTCAGCTCCTCGTGCACTTCCGGGAAGAAAGGAACTGGGGCAGGGCGTGGCTGTGAGTGGCGCCGCGGGCCCAGGAACCAATCATCGAGCCGCGAGGGTTCAGGGGAGAGCAGAGGGTTCCACTCTAGCCCGACGCTCGCGGCTGCCCGGGAAAGCATGTCCGTCATCTCCGCGTCAGCCTGTGACTGGGTGACCGTACCCGAGGGGGGAAGCCCAGCTGAGGCTTCCGTGTCTGACTGGATGAGCCTGCTCTCCGATGCTGCGCTCGAGAGCTCATCACCTTCGCGGGCTCCGAACAAGAGGTCGAACTCACCCTGAGACGAGCCGGCGGACTCATCCGGAAGCCCAACCGGGGCAAACAAGCGTGCTGGGGAATGGGAGGTCCGTGGGGGGATTCCCGGCGGAGGTGGTCCCATTGAGGTCCCCAGATCTCCCCCAGTGCTAGCCGCGCTGGCCTCATACCCGTAGGTAGAAGGACCGAGGCGGGGAGCCGCTGGGGTGGCTTGATTTCTTTTTGAAAGCAAGCCACCACCGCAACGTTGACATGGTCATGTTCTCGCAATGAGGACATGACCCATCCACGAACAATGTCTCCACGTGGGTAGCGCCCAGACACGAAAGACAGCGATCGTGACCATCAGAAGGCGAGAGATAACGACCGCAACCAGGAATAACACACAAACGGAAGAGCATCTTTAAAAAGACATTCTGTGTGTGCCGCTCTTTTGGAGAAATATACTCTTTTTTAGAATATACTCTTTTATTTCTGCCGAAGCGCCCAGGGGCGTTCTCTGCAGTGCACCAGTGCAGAGGGGGAGAAGCTGCTGAAATGTACCGTCAGATCCAGCAGAGGTGAATGGACAGCCGTGGGAATTCAGCTCAGTGAGCATCGACCATTCGGCTCCGAAGAGAAAATCTGAATGAGTGGTTGCATACCAGCTCCTTTTATACCTGTATGTTTGGGGGAGTGGTATGCAAATACCACTCGCCAATTCCCATTGGCCTTTTTTCAAAGACCAGATGTGTTTCGGGCTCCTAAGAGTGACCCCTAGTGTCACTATATCGACACAATGTCGAGTGAGTGACAGATAGGGAACTTAAGATTCCTGTATTCTGTTGTACTTCACCGCACCTGATGTGCTTCCTCCTAAGTGAGCGGTTCTCATTCAGTGGCTGTGCTGCTTGTGAGTTTTGATGCAGCTTGTAAAAAAGATGCACTTCAAGCTTGAATTGCTCGTATTGTAGGAAAATCTGTACTTTAATTTACATACATATCTGGGGGCACGATTAATTGTGTCAATATTTTAACAGGCTTTTTTATATATTATTAATTTCTCTAAATAAACGTGTGAAATCGACAGCCCAGACTTTTTTTAAGGGCACGACTATGTACACATGCTCAAACAGACTCTTTTGCCCCATCTCACCTTAATTGCATAGCATCATAAACACAGCATTTTTAGGAAGTTAAGTTAAACATAGTTTGAAACTTAGAAAAAAATGTCTTAAGTTCCCTGCATTTAGAGTTGCACTCAGTCCAACTGTGTTTGAATGCAAGAATGTGTCCTCATCTCGTGTTGTCTGCTGTCAGTATGTTTTGTTGCCTGTTCAGCTCCGTGTCGCAAATTAAGCTTACTGCCCACTGCTGACTTTGACTTGCAAAAACATGAAAGTGGTACTTCAAGCTACAATTGCTCTGATGATAGGAATATTCCTTTATATGGGCTGGAGGCATGATTGATAATTTTGTTATTTGTGTTATTTTTAATATAATTAATTGCACTCAATTAAAGCATTAAATCCCCCCCCCCACATAATGTGTTATTCTACACCCAATGCCACGGCACCCCCTGCTGTGTACCAGAGACATAAGAAAAATAACCAAGAGCCGAAAATTAAATGATTCATTGTGATTCCCTGCTGAGGCATGACCTCCCACCTTGCCCATTTTGCAACCTTAATGTATTACATAAAATCAATTTATTCCCCTTGAAGCAAGTTATTCTCTGAACCAAATCAGGTTAATTGCCTTGAAAATGAATATCTAGCTCAGTATTAATCTGGGAATCAGGGACTTTATTCATGTAATGGTAATTTCAACACAGTCCTCATTTGAATCTCTGCTCTCGTTCTCTACAGGGAGCCTCAGCACCACTCTGTCCCATATCATTACTATGAACCGATGGGTCCGGACGAATGTGCCATGTACATCTCCCATGAGCGTGGCCGGCGAGGCAGCCACCATCGCTTTATCACAGAGAAGAGGGTCTTCGCTAGCTGGGCTCGGACATTCAACATCCATTTCTACCAGCCAGACTGGAGCCCTCCTCCATTACCGAGAAACAGCTCGGTGACCACAGCCTCGCCTCGATTGCAGAAAACGTGATTCTAACCAGAGCCTTCAAAAGATCTCAAACTGCCTCAAATGACTCACAGGCTAATTCCTGTTGCCATGTGGATGGAGCTTTACATGTTCGATTGACTGGGAGAGGGTTGAGTTTGAGAAGACTCATGCTGGGCTTCTCACATTCATGGAGGACTAAAGCGTAAATAATTTTTTGTGCTCATTCATAGTTTATTTATGTATGAAAGACATTCCAACAGCCTGTGCGTGTTTCTCTGGACCATATCTGCGTTATCTTGAAATAGAAAACTCGAATCGAATTGAGTTCCACTGGTCAGTTTTAGTTTTAAGAAGTATGTGAAAGAAAGGTGGGTGGGGCTTAAATATAAAATTAGGCAATGTCTGGGGCAGAGCCAGGAGCTCTGGAATTTTCCTTGGAAATAATGGTGTTAAAGTCAACATTCAACAGTGTTCGCAACCCACTTCCGTAATGTGCCGTATTTCAGGGAGAAACATCTGGAATTGACAGGATTGTGAAAAGCTGTGAAAAGTGAAACGTCTCTATATGAGAGGTTGGTTGGAGGGGAGAGGTTGAAAAATAAGATGGATTGGTCACATGCAAAAAAATTCAGAGGCAGAGCAATTTATTAAATTTTGATGAAAGATTATGAAGACAACCATTTTTTCTTTTGAATAAAGAGCACTGATGAATCACTCACAACAAGACAAGGAACATGTATAAAGAATGTAAATGGGGTACATTTTGATTTCATATTGAGTTTAAATAATACAACGATTTTGTAATCACATTAGGGAGCAGGAGATAATATTAGAGGAAAAATAAATTGGCACAATACTGTCCAGTGTAATAATGACCCTTATAATATGTAGACAGCTCATTGCAGTGCAAAATCTTTAAAATAAAAACTCATACTGAAATGTATAACAAGGCCAATTTCAAAGTAATTTTTTTTATCTATTCCCCACTGACACTTTATTGTTGTATTTTTAGAAATTAGTCTTTTTATTATCTATTTTGTATGTATTAATGTTTTCATTCAGTTATTTATTATTGTCTTTTTTATTTTATTTTATTTGCTTTATTCTTTCAAGATAATTTAGCATCTAAACACATTGCACATGAGAAATCACATAAATGGTGCAAACGATACTTGACTGTAAGTTTGATTCTAATGTTTTAACATGAACAATAAAAAATATTGTTTGTTAAACTGAAAAACCTTTAAAAAAAATTATTGGCAGTGTGATGTAATCCAGCAGCTTTAGCTTGTTATTATCTAATGCTGGAATAATCAAGATTATTTCTCACCCTGTACAGAATGTAATTCCAATCCACTTCCACTGTATAGAAAAGGAGCAGCTTGGACATTCTGCTTTAAATCTCCTTATTAAGAAAGTAATTCTGATTTGGAACCATATGAGGGTAAGTAAAAGATAGAGGATGAAACTAGTTTTGTGACATACCCCTTTAAGTCACCCGGAACACATATTAATACACAATCATTATGCCAAATACCAATACCAAATGCCATTCTTATTTCCAGATAAAATGGAACAGAGGCATCTGAAAACTCAGGAAGGTGACACAGAGCACATTAAAATGAAATAGAAACTGTACATGCCGCAACATCCATTATTTTTTGGTCAGTCTGGAGCAGAATATGTTAGGGGTGTACAGGTGCAATTATGCCCATCACAGCAGGAGGGCACGCATGACCACACTGCACCTGTCAGTCATGCAAATGTACACACTCATCGGGACTGTCAAATTAATGTGGAGGCACCCCAGATGACTGACAAGTGTGTTGGTGTGGTGGCTAGAAAAAGGAAGAAAAACTATAAATCATATTAAACAAATATGTGTAACTGAAATATTAAAAAAGGGAATGTACTCAAATTTAAATAGTTCTTTAATAAACAGTGCCTATAAATGATAATACATTTGTCTATGCTCAGCCTTGAGCGATCTGTCGATCATTGATTGCTTTTGCTTTAAGAATGTTCACCTGACTGGGGAGGGGGCGCGCTGCTCAAATAATACAGAGACTCCGATGGGGAAGCAGCAGGCCCGTGTCTTCAAATCAAATCGCTTTATTGTCACACATAGTGTTGCCAACTTAGTGACTTTTATTCAAAAAAGCGCCTATAGCAACAAATCTAGCGACTTTTTGGACAAACCTTAGCTACCTTCCGTAGAAGAAAGTCGCCAGTACTGCCCCGCGAGCGCGTGGTCTTGCTTTCCTGCCCGGAATCGGAGGCACAACTCTCTCTGCCTCTTCTCTGTTTGGTGAGACTGACACAGAGAGAGGTGAGCAGGCGGGAAGACATGAGCTGCGCATGTGCAAACGGCGTTGTCAAGGACCAATCAAGAATCTGTATTGTTTTTTTGTAAACATGCACACACACGCACACGCACACACACACACACACACACACACACACACATATATATATATATATATATATATATATTATTTTTTTTATTTTTTTTGTAAATATGCACATAGTGGTTTGTTATGGCTGAGCGTTGTGTGAGAGAAAAGATAAGTTTCTGTCGCTTCTAACTTTCTCTCTGAGTGATTGATAGATATAGGGAATTAATAGGGTATTACAGTATGTACAGTAAGCACAGAGAAGCAAACACATGTAAAGGGCGGACACTATGCAAAATTCAAATGAGACGCGGTGACGTCACGAATATTCTAATTAGCGTATGACGTAATCTAGCGACATTTAGCGACTTTTCGAGCAGGCTTTAGCTACTTTCCATTGAAACTAGTTGGCAACACTGGTCACACAACCATATACACAAGTGCAATAGTGGGTGAAAGTCTTGGGTGCAGTTCCGAGCAACATAGCAGTCATGACAGTGATGAGACATATACCAATTTACAATAAACATCAGATTTACACAACACAATTTACATATCTAATATACACATAATCACACACAACACAATATACAAATAATAACATACAATGTACAGTATACAATACACACAATACAGAATATTGTACAGTATACAATACACACAATATAGAATATTGTACAGTATAAAATACACACAATATAGAATACACATTATACAATAAAAATAGTATATATAGTATATATAAAATATACAGTAGGTTGTATTGTACTGTATTGTCTTGTGTTTTATTTCACATTCTCTCCTCATCAGGTATGAAATACACATAATAAAGCAAGGATACATTCCAGACATATTAGAGGTACTATAAAGGTTAATGTCACTGTTTAAATGGTTTACGTTATTGTATTGAACGTTTGAAAGTTCGTTTTAAGTTTAGCTGGTCTGTCACTCATGATGCTTATGCTAACAGTGTGGACCATGCGGTCTTAGCAATGGAGTGATAATGGACTGAACACGAGAATATAATGTGTTTTCTTGATAAAGAACATGAAAAACAGGGGTATTGAGTTACAGATGACTATATTTCAGAAGAAGTGTATTGTTTATTGAGGATGAGCGTTACGAAAATGTCTGTATCAGAAATATGAAAAGGGTAATGATATTATATGCCTGTGTTTTAATGATTATCTGAGTTTAAGGACATCAAATACTTGTTTAAAGGAGTTTATGTTGATATGTAAAAGGATAGAATTAAATGTATATTCTTTTGGGGACATTAGTTAATGAAAAACTATATGTGATTTTTCTTATGTAATATTTGATTGGTTGAGTTAAAATGATATGTTGTTAATTCAAATCTAATGCTGATCCATGTAAAACGTATACAAATATTTAAATTGTTTTAATGTTTATAGAAAATAATACAGAATAAAACAGTCTTGTGTTTTATTTCACATCAAATTCTCCCCCATCAGGTGGTGAGGGTGCTACATTTTGGAGGCCCCAGCGAGGATGAATGCAGTGAAGGTCGGCATTCATAGTTGATGGTCTACTTCCAGTGTCATTTACCCTACATTCTGGCTTAGGAGAACAGCAGAGTGAGAGCGACTGACGTCCACCTTGAGTTAGGAGGGACAGTGCGTGCTAACTGAGGTTGATCGCTGATACCCGGAGTGTTGCCATCTTCCAGCCAGCTTTTTTTTCAAGGACATTTATCTTCATCACACTGCACATATCCAAGTCTGAGTGATGTAATTGGAGCATTGTATACACTGTCAAAGGAAGGTCTTGTAAAATTGTGTGAGTTTTTGAAAATTTCAAGGAGTGAAAATGTTACTGGCAAAAGCCGCTCATTTGTTATTTCTACTGTTGTGAGACACATTGAGAGAGAGAGGAATTAGAGGCGTTTGAAGATAAGGGAATGTCAGGACTTTTGTGGTTGAAAGACAAAATTTGTGAACTTCAACAGGGTGATGAAAGTGTTGTAGGTCAACAAACAGCACAGGTACCCCAAGAGGTGATTGTAGACTCAACAATACAAGTCACAGAGCAGGATAAGCTGCAAAAGGAAATCGACACATTACAGTCAGCCTTCCAGAGGCTGATGGAGCGAAAACAAAACAGTGTAGTGAGCATACAACACAATGTTAGCACATGTCACAACCCATACACACACCAGAACTCACCTGCCCAGCAAGAGATCAGTCAACATTGGCAGTCAGCACAGGCAAGAACAGTTATGCCATGGAACAGAGAATTCAAATTCTCAGGTCAGATAGGTGAACCGGGACAAAAAGATAAACTCACCTTTTCTAGTCTTGCCCACCAAATTGAACATCGACTGAGCAAAGGATTCCTTGGGATTGAGATCATCAATGCTGTCATACGAGCAATTGCACCTGGCCTTCAGCTTTGCAGCTTTCTAGATGGAAGGGCAAATCTTACCTTGCCACTGTTAAGACAAATACTCAGAGCTCATTTCCAAGAAAAGGGGGCGACTGAGCTGTATAAACAACGTCTGAAGTGCAAAGTAGCAAAGAGACCCCACAAAGTTTCCTTATGTTTAAAGGAGTTTACGTTGATATGTAAAAGGACTGAAGTAAATATATAAACTTTTGGGGACATTAGTTAAAGGAAAACTATATGTGATTTTTCTTATGTAATATTTGATTGGTTGAGTTAAAATTATATGTTGTTAATTCAAATCTAATGCTGATCCATGTAAAACTTAAAAAAATATTTAAATAGTTTTAATGTTTATAGAAAATAATACAGAATAAAACAGTCTTGTGTTTTATTTCACATCAAATTCTCCCCTCATCAGGTGGTGAGGGCGCTACATTGGCATCACTGTTGACAACTGCACAACTAGCGATCAGACTGCCTTGTAGAGTGTGAATTATTGCAAAACGTACTGGTTATTGTTTGAATGCTGAAATGTGCCTGTCCATTTGTTGCTGGAGCTGAAGAATTGTGGAATATTTATTTAGCACTAATAAAAACTGAAAGAAGGTGAATCGTGTCACTTTGAGATCCAGCATTCTAGACAAAGCTTTCAAGCAGGGTCCAGAATTAACTTTTTGCCACAATTACTTATGGCAGGTGAATTGAGAAATGTACTTGTCATAAATATTTCTTACCAGCCATGCAACTGTAGTTTGCATTATTATTAGTAATATATAAATATATTTATTTGTCCTTTTGACAATGGATCATTTAGATTTTTTCCCTTGTTTACCCATTTGTGCAGCAAGATTACACGGGAAGTCGGCAAGTTGTTTCCCAGAGTTCCAGTACCCTAAGATTGGTCACAATATGCTGACTCAGTGACGAGCTCCATCTCCTATTAGATATTTCTGCATCAGCTCTAATGTGTTTACTGTCCCTTGTGTTGTGACCGGAAGCACGTTGCGTCAACATCAAAGGAGACTGAGGTTGGGATCCAGCATTGAAATCAGGAAGTAATCGCGTTTGCATAATCAGAGACAAGCGCGATTCTTAGGTTGATTTTTCCCCCTCTAACATTACATTTTTACTCCACTGATGGTTAGGTTTAGGTTGGGGGGTACAGTTCATAAAATATGCATTCCTCCTCACTGAATTACAGCCTGTTCAGCTGAAAACAACTTCGCTTTAGGCGCCCCTCTGTGGACATTACACCCAGACAATGGTGCTCACACGTGCTTATAAGCCCAACACCACTTACCGCTTTGGCCACTGGGAGCAGTGTTTTGCATTTCAGTAAGCGCAGACTGATTTTAGTTATAGAAAAATCAGTCTACTGTTTCCAATTTCATTGTGAGATCAGTCTGATTCGTGACAAAAACTGCAGATTTCTTTCTCGTATCTCAGCATAAAATGCAGAGTGAACTATAAGTAAGCGATCTGTAGGTTGATTTCACCTAAAAGTGTAACACTGTGACTCTTTGGCACTTTCAAAACAGCTCTATTTGTTTGAGAGGCCTATCCAGCCAGACACAGCAATGTTGGCTCGACCAGTGGTGTGAGTGTGGGGCGGGACTATTTGTTTGTACAACCAATGGAAGACGGGGAGCTTTCTGGAATCTGTTTGAAAACGGATTATTTTTGCGATTGAATTTGGTGATGCTAGTGGTGCAGATATGACACACATCAACTTTAAATACTTGTTAAAAAATAAAAAAATAAATGTAACCGTGCTTTCAAGTCCTGTCTGAATCCAGTATAGCACATTTTTCTTTTATAGGGTCGTTATCTTAATTGATCTGGGCACAACAATTGTGTCTATTTTGTAAGCTTATTTGAAGGATGTGGCTTTTAAAGGTTCAATACAAGTTAAACTCTTAAGCTGAATGGGGCAAATCCGTAAACATTAAAGATGCACTCTGTAACTTTTTCCCCATTAAAAAAGCTTTACTTCTAAAGAAATTAATTGTAATTTTGAAACATGTATAAATTCATGAGCACCCACATGAGATGAAGACTCCAGTCATATCAGAAATCTTATAAAAGATGTTTTATTCTACATGGGGCAGGGGCGCCCTCATGGACCAGGCATGTTAGCATCACATGATCAGCTGAACACTACTCGCATAATTTCAGTAACCATCCTGTTATTTGACACTTTCACTCATTGATTAAATTAATCATGGCTGACTTTGAATAGTGAATTTCTACAATGGCATCTGTAACTGAAAACTATTGTGTTTGAATGCTACATCCACACCACTAGGTGTCACTGTAAGTCCAAAATGACAAGCAAATAGTAATGAGCCTTTATTTATGTCACACATAATATATATTTTAACATATACAGCCATGATACAGCACCCTGGAGCAGATAGGGTCAGGGGCCTTGCTCAGGGGCCCAGCAGTGGCATTGCTGGGGCTTGAACCCCTGACCTTCTGGTCAGTAACCCAGAGCCTCAAACACTGAGCCACCACTGCCCCCAGTTATCAAAATACTCACTGTTTCAAAAGGATAGCCACAAATCTGTAACTAATATGCTTGTTAACATGATTTTAGTGTGATAAAATAGCTTAGTAACCATTTCTGTTTAAAGTTATATCCAATTTTAAAACTTTGTTGCCATGACGACGTAACGGAGTAAACCCTAACACCCTAAAACGTCCATAAAACAACTATTTAAACAACTTTACCAAATGAGTTTTAACAGAAGAATTAATGTAAGTGCTTTTATAAAATTATAAGCTTTACGTTCCTGCCTTTAAACCCTCCAAAAATTGGCTCCATTCACTTCCATTGTAAGTGCCACACTGAGAGAAAATACAATGAGTTTGCTACAGAATAGCTCAAGTGTGGCACTACGGTTTGATATTGAATTTGCGATGTAGGTGGATTTGGAGATATAGACATAAAGCTATATGGGCCACTGCAATGAGACCCAGATTACTACAGCAGGAGTCTTTCTCTTGGTGGTGTATTGATCTGTGATGCCCCGGCTATTTTCCAACACTGAGTCCCTGACTGTGAGACAAACCTCTCCCAGGCTCTGAGAATACAGACAGATGAAATAGCTGGGGGCTTTGCAATGTGCTGTGCTAAAATTAAACACTAAACTGGCCATTTATATTGGATGAAGCAGTTAATCAACCCTAGAATCACATGCTTAATGATTTAATGGTTAAAATACATGAAAGAATATGATAAAGAAGAACACTTCTTACGCATGGGCTTATAATTAAATCAAAGAGCTAAAAGGTCTGGTTGAAATAAGCTGCTAAAGAACACTCTTCAAACGACAAAATACGAAAATTCACATTGCTATATTATTGATGTCATATAAACGTTAAACAATGACATTCAATGTCACACAAGCAAGAGTGCTGTTGCACTAAATATATGCACTGCTGTGATTTGGCCTGTAGGAAAAAGGCTGCAGGGAACCAGAGCCCTGCTTAAATTCATTATAACAGCATTATTTTAAGTTAGAGCATTTTCTGAGTTCAAAGCCATTTTGATATTTTTTCTTGGGGTTAAAGTGAAAAACGCCTAAGTGGTGGAACCGTCCAGAGACAGTACAAAAAAATATCACACACAGTACAAAAATATATATAAGTCTCAGTTGAAGTGCTAAAAAGAATTATTTAAATATTTATTTATTTTGTATTTTGGAGTAATCTTTTATTATCATTTCTTTAAAAGAAAACAGGCCATGAAACAACTTTGTTTTAAAATATTAACATTAATATATATATATATAAACATTTGTCCAGCAAATCAAAGTCAGGTGGTGTAACCAACATGTAGG